>NW_005434609.1:182073-195820 GCF_000315625.1 Guillardia theta CCMP2712
GAGAAAGTTTTCCTGAAGTCAATGAGTTTAGTCCTTCTGGGGGGAATGGAAGATGGAGGAGAGGAGGGGAGAAGGGGAGGTGAGGAGATGGGAGAGGAGGGGAGAGGATGGGGAAAGAAGGGAGGAGAGGAGAGGGGATGGCGGAGGAGGGGAAAGGGAGGAAGGGAGAAGAGAAGGACAGAGAAGAGGAGTCAACAGTAGATAATAGAAGAGAGAATAGCGGCGGAGGAAATGCTACGAGAGGAGGTTTGGCTACATCAATATTGATTTCATTTCTGACCTTCAACATGCTGGCAAACGACAAGGTGAGGTCGGACGAGCAGATGATCGACGCCCTTGAGTTCGCATCCTTCGCTCCTCCATCTCCAACTCCATGCGTTGTGATGACCTGAGCCAATGTCGTCAGAACTTGAAACATCCTTCATCCTGCCCTCTCCTCGACTTCCCTTCTCACTGTCTCCTCCTCCCAACTCCCTCTCCTCTCCTTTCCCTTACTTCCCACTCTCCTCTCCTCTCTCCCATTCCGCTCTTGTCCTTGTCCTCACATTCAAGATCATGCTCAACGCATCTATCAGCCCTGGCGGCGACAGCTCCACGTTGGCTGGGATGGTCTGCAGCCTTCTGCAGATGAGATGCCACAGCCCAGAGTTCTGCAAGGGATCGCAAAGTGAGTGGGGGGCAAGAGAGGATAGGCAGGACCAGATGAGGTAGGAGGAGAGGATCAGATGAGGGAGGAAGGGAAGGGGAAGGTGGTAGGAGCAAGACAAGGGGATCAGAGGGATGGGAGTGACTTGGGTGGAAGGGTGACAACGGGGGTGGCGGAGGTAGGAGAGGAATCACCAGGAGGATTCGGTTTGAGAATCGAGCTCCGAGGATCCTGGTGAGCTGGAAGAGGAGGGCAAGCATGCTGTCTAGCCCTCCTGACCGCGCGTACCCAAAGCAGCATCCTTCTGCTCTCTGCAGGTTGTAGGAGGAAGACTTTGAGAACACCTCCTCGATTGCCGCGATGCCAGTCTCTTCGATGACCTCGGCCAGGCATGCGGCTACCTGACTCTGCACCTGGGAAGAGGGCTCGGACGAGGAGAGGATGCTGGCAATGGCAGCAGCAGCTGCGAACTTCACAGCTCTGTCCGGAGCAGAGCAGAGGCGAGCAGCGAGGGAGGTGACGAGCTTGGCATCGTGCAGGAGGATCGACTGCCCCGTCTTGTGGTCCATGGAGAGGAATTTGGAAGCAGAGAGGAGAGCGCGAACTTCGAGCAGACTCTCCTGACCGTCCGCTGCCATGCTCGGCTTGCCGACGTTTCTTGACAGTCCTAGGATGATCAGCTTCTTGCCCACGTCCCCGCATACGTTGGGGTCAACGTGCCTGCTCGGCTTGCAGGAGGCGCTCGTAGCGTGAGCGAGGAGCAACTTCATCGCGTTGCTCTCACACTCCTTGTTGACCTGCGGGGCTGCAGACGTCTGGCAACAGCCTACCTCTGCGCAGTGAACCAGGTTGAGCAGCGATGATGTGTTCTCGGACAAGAGCTCGTACACAACTCCTCCCGCCTCCATCGCGGCGCTCGACCCCGCCGGCTCCTCCTCTCCCACTCCATCCCCAGCTGTAACCGAGCTGCTCCCTTGCTCGACTCCGGGGAAGGTCGAGACGTACTCGCAGTTGGCGCAGACGATGTCGGCAAGGCACTGGACGGCCGCATGTGCCTCCTGTGCATGCGACTTCTCCGACAATTGCGCAGACGCGAGAAGGGAGACGACAGGGGAGAGGAGTTTCCTCTTCACCAGCATCTTGTAGAAGTTCGAATTCTTCCCCGGATTGCCGCCTGAGTGTTGACCCAGGAATCCGAGGATGTCCATGAAGCTTGCCCGGATGATTGCTCCCGTCTCCATGCTAGTAGAGAAGGCCAGAGGGAGGAGGTCGGACACGTGCTGGTACACTTCCTCGTGCACGCTGTCTGTCTCTAGGATGCTCTTCCTCATCGCTAGGTTCATGACACGCGAGAGCTCGGCAGCCAACTTCGAGGGAGGTTTCGTGCTCAGTGTGCCCATCCGCTGCAAGATTTCCGTGCCAAGGAAGAGATGCAGGAGAGCGAAGAGCTTCTTGACGACCTCGAGGATGGGAAACAGCTTCGCAGAGTTCGAAGGCGTCCTTGGCGACCCACTGCTCTGCATGGTGTAGGTGAAGATGTTGTTCATGGTCTTGAGAGCTGCGCCCAGCCGCTTCAGCATACTGTGATCGAAGGAGGCAGCTTGATCGATGGTGTCCAAGATCATCAGAAGCTTCTCATGAAAGAGCTTGTCCCGCAGCAGCTTCGCCGTACCCTGAGTTGTCTTCGAGATCGTTTCCACCTCCTGCCACCACTCGTCTCCTCCTGGGGTCGGCGCCGGGCCCGCTCGGCGCACGAGTGGTTGGGCCTTCGGACGGGCCGCACCCGTCGCGTTGTCCACCCTGCTCATGGTGGCCGCCTGCGAAGAAGCTGTCTGCTGAGGGGTGGAAGTCACATCCTCATAGCCGAGCTTAGCGCCTCCTGCCGGCCTCTGCCTTTGCTTCCCAGGTTGAGTCTTGGCACGAACGTCCCCTCTATGCACAGGAATGCCTCCCGGCCCGCGGCTACCGACACCAGGGGAGATCTTAGGGGACTGATTGTGGTCTTGCATGTTGCGCCTGGAAGGTGACGCGTCTCGATCGCTCTTCTCACAGTTGGGAGTTGTGATGTATTTGCTCACAGGAGAAGCATCTCGCTTGCTCGCGGGGGTTCGTACTTTGGGAGACTTTCCAGTCTTGTCGTCCTCCATCGTGGTGTTTGGAGTTCCTTTCCCAGGCGTCCGACTGGAGATGTTCATCTTCTGCCCTTGAGGAGCAAAATTGAATTCGTCCTGTGCGTTCTCCGCGCGACTGTCCCCCTGTCCAAACCTCGGGTGCTTCTTGTCAAATATTGGAGGACGTTTGCTCTGTGTCATGCCGGTTTCTGTCTTGAACTCCTCACCCCCGCGGAAGGATTCAGTCGATTGACTTGCCACCTTGGTGAATTGTTGTGCAATGCTCTGCCTTGGAGCAGGGAGCTGGTTATTCAAATCGATGCAGTTTGCTTCTCCTTTTGATAGGATGAAGGCATGTTCAGCCAGCCTTGGCCAGGTGAGTCTGCGTTGCGGATCCTTCACCAGCAATCCCTGCGCAGCGACAACGATGAGTTCTAGGGTCTACAGACATCACAAGCCATCAAAATGTCACCTTGAGGAATGACTTGAAGTCAGGGCTCATTCCAGAAGGCCATTTGACAGGGTCCTTGACAATCTGCCCGACCAGCGCGATGATATTGTTAGTGTAGAAAGGAGGCTCTCCCCGGAAAAGCTCATAGAGGATCACTCCAAGGGACCATAGGTCGACCGTATGGTTGTATGGCTGCTCCTGAACCAGTTCTGGTGCCATGTACAACGGTGTTCCTTTGACGGAGGTAAGGGTCAAAGTCTGCTGTGTCATCGCTCGTGCGAACCCAAAGTCACAGAGCTTCAGCTGTCGATCAGGTCCGATGAGAATGTTCTGCGGCTTCATATCGCGGTGTATGATCTTGTTCGAATGAAGGTAATGCAGCGCTCTTATCATCTGCTTCGCAACGTTCTGAACCTCGATCTCTGGGAGCGAACCATCTGCTTCCAAGATTTCGAAAAGCTCCCCCTGTGCCAGCTCAGTCACAAGACAGAACTCGTTGTGCGTCTCGAATGCGTCCAGCAGCACTATGATGTTCGGGTGATCGAGCTTGCGTTGAATCTCGATTTCCTGTCTCAAGTTTCTGAGGTCTTTCTCACTCTTCCCATGTTTGGGAATGTATTTCAACGCGACAACCTGCGAAGAGAATTTCCTTCTGCCTTGAAACACTTTCCCGAAACTCCCCTCCCCGACCAGCATCCCAACCTCATAGTCCTCCATCTCTCAGAGCAGACAAAAATTTCCCTGGCCGATCAAGCTGGATCAATTCGTACGGTTTGGAGGTTCATCATAAGCAACATCCCCACACGAAATCTTTCTCGTTCATATACCACAGAATCTGCAGCCTCTGCCGCAGAGAAAACGTCCCATCATCACAATGGATAGCAAATCTTTTGGTGCCCTTGCCAATTCTATATTTTGCTTCAACGTCCGCAACCCGCCTAAACCTCCCCGTCTTTCACTCCTCTCGACCCCGTCGCACCTTCAGCATGGCGTATCCTACAAAGGAGTGAGTACAAACTCTCTCTCTTCCCCTCTCCTTCACTCCCTCCTCCTCCTCGCCGAACCTGCTCCTCCACCTCCGCGCTCTTCATTCCCGACTGGAGCCCTTCCACCCCTAAAGCACCCCCACCCCCAGTTCTGTTTGAACCCCCTTTCTATCACCCCCTCTATTCCCCATGACTACCCTCGAATTTCCCCCTAAACTGAACTGCCTTGCATCACCCTACCCTACCCTTACTTAGTATGGCAACACGACCCAAATCAAACTGACCACCCCCGACATTCCCCTGAGTCAACATAACCCACCCCTACATCATCCTCGACTACCCCTACCCGTCTATAGAAGCCTCCTGAACAGTTTCAAAAACCCCAGTGCTATCACTGACTAACAGGGGTACTTTAGTTATTGGAGTGGGGGTGGGGGGTGGGGTGGGGGTCAGTGCTACCGAACTTGTTCCTCACTACTCGGACTGTACTGAGAGCCTTCGGCCGGCCGGAGTTTCGCCGGGCCCGACAACTTGACACGCGTCACCCGGCCGCGGCGGCTACCGTAGCACTGCGGTTCAGCCGGGGCTCAAGTTGCCAACAACACATGTCTTGAGCATTCGAGGTTACAGGATTACAGGACAATGGCGAAGCAGATATGAAAATGGTAAAATAGAGTGTTTCACTAATGAACAATAGTAAAGAATAACGAAAAATAGAAGAGAAAAGAATATTTCAGATGTACAACGCTTGAATGCAAATGCATATCGCGGTCCAATCAAAGCGGCATGCCAAAATCCTCCAAGAGCGAAGATATTCCAACAGGAAAATTATTAGGGTACTGCTCGCGGAAGATTTGAAGAAGTCTATAGAAGCACTCAAAGATTTCCGACATGTTATAGTGAGTCATTCTCGCCAATCTTTCATTCCAAAGAGGCGTAACATTCAAGCAAGCTCGGGAAGCCGCAATTGCTGCCGCCGTCTTGAGTGAATTCTTGCAGGACATGAATTCTTGCTTCTGGATTGCTAGATCACAGAAAAAGCTAACGTACTCCCACACGCAAATTCTGTCCTGATTGTCAAGGTGCGTTGGGACACCTTTGGTCATTTTGAGGTCGTCGGAAAAGTAAATTCCTCCAACCTTATACACGTCCATGAAATGCAACATCGTTGGTGAGGTAAGGCTCCATTCCAACACTTTCAAAATTTGTAACTCGGCGATCTTGACATGCTCGATGGTCAATTCATACTCGTCGACCATGAATTCAACGAGATCGGTAGGGGTACCAGCGGTCGCAGGACCTTCCATTTTCATTGCAAGGAGAAGGCAAGCTGAAGCGTAGATGCGCCAACTTGTCTCAGAAACCGGCATCTTGCTGAAGAATCTATCCATGTACAAGGTAGAGATATGTACGAAGAGACCACTCAGATTGAGATAATTGGTCAAGTTTGAGACATGGTTGACCATCCTTTGTCGATTTTGCAGGTACTATGGTCAAAGAGTTAGCATAGGTTCCCAGCAGAAAGGAAAAACAATGTTTACCTGAGCCTTGTCGGGCCCTTCCCAGTCGAGTATGAGATTCCTCTCCTCAACCTTTCGATACCAGGTCAACGTTTCGTCCATCTCTTCGTTACTCATTCTGCAAGGCAGGAATCCTCCGTCGAATCCCAAAATTCGCAATCAAGGAAGGCTCTTCGGGATCCGGGGGTGATTTTACTTGATTGGCAACGCTGGTGACAAGTCCTTCGACGAACCTCTCCTGTTCGTATCCTAGAAGATTGTGTAACTAGTCCGTGTTGCTCTTACTCTACAGGACAGTCCTTCCTTGGTTCTGTTTCACGCTATCTCATCGCGCCTACCTGTACACCCCCTGGCCTTGCATGATCCTCTTGCTTCAATACCGCCCCTCTCGTATTATATACGCCACCCCCTCACCCCCACCCCATGATATCAAGCATCTTTCGTTCTGTACCCCCGAGTTCCACTAACCCCACCCAGAATATTGGTACATTTCTTTCAACTCCCCGTTCCTCTGCGGAATCATTGAGCCAAGGCACCCATGTATAAACAATTTTCAAATGTTGTAATAATCAAAGTCAGTATAGCTCTGCTCTATGGTAAATGAGGCTGCCCTTCACCTTCCCCTCTGGAGCACCCCTACCCTATAAATACAACATCTTTACTATTACCCCCACCCAATCTTTACACATACCCCCGGCACCCTTCAAATACCAGCACGACATACCTCATCGTTTCATATCTAACCCCCTCCTTCCTTTCCCACCCCAGATACCCTTCCTTGAAACCACCCTGCACATTAACCAAATGCAATGTTTCACTGAATACCCCCAAATTTACCCTATTAATGCAGACTTTTTTACCCGTAGTCTGAATACCCACCATCCTTAGATTGTCCTCGTGCGAGGGACCCCCAGGTGATTTGTTCAATAGTCGCATTGACTCACAGGAATCAGCGTACCCCCCGTTTCCATGTCTGTGGGTACCTGGGTGGTGAAGCTGTTGACCCAGTCTTGTTGAACCAATTTAATATTTTGTAAATAAACAAAGTACTTGTAAATTACAATTGCCAACCCTACCCCTGGAATTCAAAGTACCCCGCAACTTCGTCGTGACCCCCCCTGGGGGCGTAATGATCTGTCTACCCCCCTTTCTGTGCTGAAACACACCCCATGTTTTGACTTCCATTACTCGCAAGCTACCCCATACACCACCCCCATGGTTCATAACCCCCCTTCTCTCCCACCCCTACAATCTAAAAATTCAGCATTCAGTACCTTGCAGCCAAACACATAGCTGTAATCACCCCACCCATAGGAAATCTGTCAGAGCACCACACCCCCCAGGCTGAAAACCCCTTTCAATTACCCCTACCCACTCCGTATCCTGGATTCCGACTCGCTCACTTATAAAATATTCAAGGAAGAATGGAGCAAAAACCTTCCTTTCGCCCCTTTCCCGCGCTTGGAATGCAACTTTTGATTTTTTGAAAATGTCGAAAACATATCATATCATCTCTTTTAAAAAATAAAATTTTAAAAAATCCTCGGTGTTTGGTCGTTCAACTAATGACCCCACTCTACCCTCCCACTGATTACCGGTACCCTCTACCCTACTTTTGAAGAGCAAAATTACACGATAGGTATGGTGGGTAGTCAGAATCTGTGGTATCCGATGCTCAAGGTGCCTGGGGGTGTCCCTGAAAAGTAAATCGAGGTACGGAATCTGATGTTGGGGTGGGTGGGGCTTCCTGCGACCGCGCTTGTGGCTCAATTGTGCGGCGGAAGTTGATATGACCACACAGGGGGTGGGGTGGAAATCGCAATGGGAGGGGTGATGTCAAAATTGGATTCCAATACCGAACTCAGGATGTCATTGGTCATTTTACCAACAGCGGGTGGGGTGGTCAGTCAGCCTACAGGAGGGTACATAATTCGAAGGTCGGGAGGGGTATGACCTCGAGGTCTGTTGGCACATTTCTGAACAGATACGAGAGTGGGGGCTGTGACACGCCGGTACAAGTGTCGTGCGGCGTCGGCGGGCCGAGTCGGAGCGGCGAGGTTGATTTCCGGTCGGAAGGGGGGGTTCCTGCCGTTCCAGGGGGGGTGGTACCATGGTGAAGGTTCAGTTCTTGCAGTCACTCTAGTACAGGCCATGCAGTAGTAGGCCCGGGTGCTTTATTAAGTATATTCATATCACCCTGCTACCGTATAATTCACTCAATACTCTACCATCAAGTTCTGTAGTTCGGAGCCGGCTGGCGGCGGACGTAGCCTCAATAGTAGGGGAAGGGTCAGCTGGGTGGGGTCCCTGTGCCAAAGGAGATCTTTTCATCAGTTGGGCGATGATCCCTACGTCCCGCCCGTCCAGGCTCGTACCAGGCAGTCCGACTGTGCGATCGGACCGTGACGGCTCAGAATGAGCGGCTGCTGACGGGTGACTGGCAACTTGACCCGGGATACCGCAGGCGGCTGAGCGCGGGGCGGTCCGACTCGGAGGCTCGGAGTCCGATCGCCGACTCCGGCAGATACTCTGTAAAGCTAACGGCAAAACTCGGACCGTTTTTCGGGGCCCGGACTCAGCCGGCGTCACGGTACTAAACGTCACCCGGTCCCGCGCCGCCGCCGCGCCCCCGCGGCCACCGTCACTGGGCCCGCCGGCCACTTTGCCCAGCTTGAGGGTTCAGTTTTTTACTACCGTGAGTGCGGCCAGTGGCTCCGAGAGCCGGGCCCGGCGCCCGGCCGCGCCGCCGGACGGACTCCCGGATCGGACAGCGGCCGACGGTGACGGTGCGGCAGTGCCAGGAGTCCGATCCGAGGGGCCGGGGGCCGGCGCCGCGCGGCGCCCGGGCTGGCCCGGCCACAGCCGGGCACTGGCCTGATGGCACGCTCCGAGGCTCCGACTCCCCGATATGACTGAGTTCACAGTCAGCCACTGATCCCGAGTCCGAGTGACGGTAGTGATAGCAATTCAGTTTTTATTTGCCTGAGATCCTGCATGCAGCACTCATGCTAGTTAGAAGATGATTCAACAGCGCGGTAGCGAGTGCTGCCCCGACAGGTCCTTGGTAGTGGGCTCCATCGTAAGACACGTCAAAGAGATTGAAAGCGATCTTGTACAGGTCAAGATAGGCCACCCGTCCAGCTGTGGATGCGACTTCCTTTCGTGCAACTGAGTTGTATCCCTCGATGAAATGTGGAAATCGCCAGTCTGTAGGGGGACAGCGAACCATCGACTTGTCTATGGTGTGCGGGAGAGTGCTCAGCCATACCACATGCAGGACGTGTCGACGGGTCACGAGGTAGTCGAGGACTTTGACCAGCGATCCAACCCCGCGAGAATATCTGGTCAGGTTCCATGGAGGTTTTGATCGGGAGCTAGCGGACCATTGACCGACATTGATGCAAATGAAGTAGCACCTTTCATACGCAGCGTTCCACCGCCATTCATGCGGGTAGTACAAAGGGAAGTATAAGACATGGCTCAATCTGCACACTGAATGCGTCTTTTGCATCTCCTCAGCATCGCACTGCCCATTCATCAATGCCTGAATAGAGTTCGCCAGGTTTCGCATATGCGAGTCGCCAATCAGACAGATCGGTCTTGTTTGAAAGGCGGCAAGCGAACACTTACTTGCTGGCATAGAATACCGTAGCTCTGAGAAATGGTGCAGCAAGGATTGGTTCACCCTAGGGAACAGGTATGAAGACAAGACCCGGGGGTAATCAGTTTGAACAGCCTCGGACACATTTCGCCATGTCCAGTGCCACCCACAGCTTTCTGCGTCTTGCCCGTCAAAAGTCCAGTTGAAGCGTGGTGGAGTTTCAAACTCAGCAGCTACACATGACTCGCTGTCCATCACCGATTCCGGTCGCTCATCACGCAACACCAGGTAGACACTAGCAAAGTACCTTCCAGCCGTGCACATCTTGTATGGAGCTGACCATGTGTACTTGTTGATCGACGCGTCACGATGCTGTCGGAACCTCAACGTCTGTACTGTTGGGCCACTTACCCTAACGAAGGCCAGGACATGTCTGGCATTCGCGAACAAGTGAAAGCAACCCTCCGATCCCTTGGTGCAATGCATCACCATCGATTCAGGGCATATTGAGCTGTTCAATCCAGTGGAAGCACATTCGAACTGAACCGAAACATTTGTTAGGCATTTGCAGACGCATAACTCTGGTCCCTTGGATACCCCTCCTTTCCCTTGATCCACCGTAATGTGTGTACGCTGCTGGATAACCGAAGATCCTCGCTCCATCATCACATCCTCCCAAACGTCTCTCCTAGACTTAACCATGCTCATTACCATGGCGGCGTCCTGCGTCAGGCCTGGAACTCCTGCTTCCATCGGCATCCCCCGCCTCATCCACGTCACTGTGTCCCTGGATCGCATCGGATCAGCTGACATCATCATCCCCATCACGAGAGGTGCTGCCTTATGTGTTCCTTCCGTTCGCCACTGCCATGCCGCATTCCATCCCCCCATCGCCACCATGTCCAGCAGCACCAGCATCAGCAGCGCCGCCTGACAGCGCCAAGCTCTCCCTGCCATGAATCTTCACCCCGTTCGGGATAATTCACCAGGACACTGCGAAAGAGCGGAAGGTTACAACAATTTTACTCATCGCCAGGGTGTGTACTACTATAGAATTTTACTCATATAAAGTTAAAACTTATTAGTACGACTGACCATCGTGAAGGGTCGCGCCGGCCGGCTCGTTGAGTGAAGATGAGGTTGCCCGGCCCGGCCCGGCCCGGCCCGGCCCGGACGGATACACCGGGTGGACACAAAGACTCAAGTTTTAAAAGTACCAAAACAACAGTTTGACAGGCTAGTCAAACTATCTCAACCGTCCGGGGAGTCCCGCGCCGACTCGTTCGACATGCCGGGAGCGCGTCGCGAGAGGACGAGCACGGGGAGGACGAACGGGCAGAAGATGACAACGACCTTGGAGGGGAAAAGGGAGGAGGCTGAAAAAAGGGAGAGCAGGCCTCGGGCAAAGTCAGTGCTGGAAGGAAGGATGGCCGGAGTTGTCCAAGCTGAGCTGAGCGTGAAGGAGGGGAGGGAGGAGCGAGCTGGCACGAGAAGAAGTCGCTCGCATGCTACGGAGCTCGCGGAGGAGCAGAAAAGTCAGAGTCATGTAATGCCAGGCTGGAACAAGTGGAGGCAGGGAGGTTTGAGGGACTGTGTCAAGGCAGCCAAGGCGTGCGACTCGCGGGGAGAAGGCTTGTTGGGGATCGAGGAGCTGAAAAAGATGGCAACCATGATGGGAGCCAGCAGCAGGGAGGCACAGTTGTTGCTAGACAGCTGCCCGAGCATAGAGCTGCCAGGGACAGGCAAGAGGGTGGTCACGTATCAGAGTCTTTTCCGATACCTGTGAGTCGGAGGGAGACGAGGGAGGGAGGGAGGGAGGGAAGGATAGAGAGTGGGATGGACAGAGGGGGGGGGAGGAGAGGGAGGCAGGGAGGCAGGGAGGCAGGGAGTAAGGGAGGGAAAGAGGATAACGCCATAACTGCAGGTGGCCAAACAGCGCAAGAGCTGGGAGTGAGGACGTAAGCCCGATGATGGTCAAGTCCACGACATTCCACATTGACTGCTGCACATGCCAGGCAGGAAATGCAAGGAGGGAACCGAAATATCTTTTCAACCCGCACCTCAAGTCAGGAATCCTCAACGATGTGCGAGAGACGACTCTGGATGAGATTGGAGAGAAGAGGTCTTGCGAGGTTTTCTGAGAACTGCAGAGTGAAGCTGACAAAGTTTCTCCTCCGCCTCCTGCTCCTCCTGCTCCTCCTGCTCTCTCTTCCTCCTCCTCTGTCTTCTCCTGCTCCTGCTGCTGCTGTTTCTCCTCCTGCTGCTCCTGATCCTGCTCCTGCTCCTGCTCCTCCTCCTCCTGCTCCTCCTCCTCCTCCTCCTCCTCCTCCTCCTCCTCGTGTTGTTTTCCACAGCCCCTTCACCCGGATCAACAGGAATTATCATTCGACGTCTGACAACCCGATTATTTGGAAGGAAGAGAGCGATGTCCGGCATGGTCCCTGGTAGATCTCATTTGGTTTGATTGCAGTTTAATGTTGATGAGTTTTCATCTTGTTTGTCATGTACCTTCTTTATATACTTCCCTTTTCTCGCCATTTTGGTTCCTATCTACTAACGATCTCTTCTCTTCTCTTCTCTTCTCTTCTCTTCTCTTCTCTTCTCTTCTCTTCTCTTCTCTTCTCTTCTCTTCTCCCGCTGTTTGTTCTTCTGTCTTCTCCTTTTATGTCTGCAGGGTAGGCGATAGACCCCTTCTTCCGATGGACCGAGTTCTGAAGGTGATGAAACATGGCTGAAAGATGATGATGGAGATGATGATGATGATTATGATGCTGATGATGACGACGACGATGGAGATGATGCTGGAGATGACGACGATGATGGAGATGATGATGGTGATGAAGATGACGATGATGACGACGATGATGGAGATGTTGATGGAGATGATGATGACGATGATGGAGATGATGACGATGGTGGAGATGACGATGATGAAGATGAAGATGAAGATGATGATGATGATGGAGATGGCGATGATGGAGATGATGATGATGGAGGTGGAGAGGTCACGTTGCTCTACAATTTTTGAGGTTTTGGTCAGAATCGGCCGAGCGCTCAAGGTTTCGAGGTCTTGCGAACCTTGACATGCTCGTTCTTTCTCGCGGTTCATACCCTTCGTGCCTTGCAGAGGAGCGTCAGTATGCTCATAGACACTTGGCCGCCGCACACAGGTAATGGGCTGAGAGGAGGGGAGCGCAAGAGGAGAGGAGGGGAGAGAGGAGGGGAGAGGGGAGAGGAGAGGAGAGGGGAGAGGAGAGGAGAGAGGAGGGGAGGGCAAGGGAGGAGACAGCGGGGCGGGAGACGGAAGGGGAGGAGGAGGAGAGTCAAGAAGACTCAGTTGGGGAGGAAGAAAGGACGAGGATGGTGAGAGACGGGAGATAGGAGGGCAGGGTTGCAAGAGGGTTAAGGAAAGAAAAAAGGGGAGCGAGAAGGAGGAGGAGCAGAGAGGAGGAGGAGGAGGAGGAGGAGGAGGAGGAGGAGGAGTGGGAAGACGAGGAGCAAGAGGAGGAGCAAGAGGAGGAGCAAGACGATGTTCACAGCAAGTCATGCTTGCTCGACTGTGGGACTGATTTCATCTCACTGATTATGACAGGACTTCGCTTGAATCCTTTCCAAACTTTCATCTCCAACCCTCGACATTACGACATTCTTCTCGCTCAAACCCCTCCACGAACCCCGTTCTGTGGTGAGACAACCCCTCGTTGTCTTCCTCGTCTTCCTCTTCTTCTTCCTCATGTGCTTCAACTCTCTTCAGTTTGTCATTTTCCTCCTCCTCCTCATCCTCTTCCTCCTGTGCTTCAACTGTCTTCCTCGTTTTCCTCCTCCTCCTCCTTTTCCTCCTCCTCCTCCTCCTCCTCCTCCTGTGCTTCAACTCTCTTCCTTTCCTCCCACTTCCCCTCCTCTTCCTTCCTTACGTTCAAACTTCTCCTCTCGCAGGCGTCTCAAAACCCCCAGAAGCTTTCCGCCCCTTCCGCTCGAACGCGTTCCTCTCCTTCTCTCCCACCATGTCCTCGTCTCTTGTCGACTCCAAGTTATCGGCTCCTGTCCCCTCCTCTCTCAACACGTCCCATCCTCCTCGCTCTCGCTCGTCCTCCTCTCTCGTCCTGTCGTCAAGCTCCCCCAGGTCTCGCTGCCCAGCAACCGGAGAGGTTCTGATTGCCTGCAGGCTGTCCAAGACTGCTCCTGAAGAATTCACGACCAGCAAAGTGAGAGGCGGGAAGGAGGGAGAAGAGAGAGCAAGCGAGGAGAGGAGAGGAGAGGAGAGGAGAGGAGAGGAGAGGAGAGGAGAGGAGAGGAGAGGAGAGGAGAGGAGAGGAGAGGAGAGGAGAGGAGAGGAGAGGAGAGGAGAGGAGAGGAGAGGAGAGGAGAGGAGGGAGGGAGGAGAGGGGTGAGGTGGAGTAGGATGGATCGGAATGTTGTGGTTCCCCTGCGG
>NW_005434609.1:196636-197235 GCF_000315625.1 Guillardia theta CCMP2712
GGAGTGGAGAGGAGAGGAGGGGAGGGGAGGAGAGGAGAGGAAAGCTGCTCATTTCTGCTCATCCGCTCAGCTCATGCCGTCCATCGGCGCGTTGAAGTTGTTCCACCGTCACAGGAGTTACAACACAAACAAACTTGATGTCAGGTGCGCAAATTTTCCTCATCCCTCCTCCCTCCTCCCTCCTCCCTCCACCTCAACCATCCTCCTTCCAACCTCCTCGCTCTTTCTCCGCATTTGATCTTTCTCTTCAGCGACATCTCAGGAAGTCTTTCCTCCTCGAGGCTCAGTTCTTCGACCCTTGGACCTGAGGTCGAAACTCCTCCTGTCGCCTCGCATCTCCTCTTCCTCTATCCCCTTCCTCCTCCCCCTCCTCGTCCCCACTCCTCCTCTTCATCCCCCATCCTTGCCCCTTCTTCCTTCTCCTCGTCCTCTCTCTTCTTCTCTCACTCCCCCCCTCCTCCTCCTCCTCCTCCTCTGGTCTTCGTCTTTGTCCATTCCCTTTTTTCGTCTGCTCCTCCGCCCCTAAACCCTAAACCCCGTCCTCCTCGTGACTGCCCAGTCCTTCTCGATCCTCCTCCTCTTCCTCCTCCTCCTCGTGC
>NW_005434609.1:200762-208978 GCF_000315625.1 Guillardia theta CCMP2712
GAGGGTGGTGGAGGAGGTGGATCGATAAATTTACCACAAGACATCCCGATGACGATGTTCACAATAACCAACATCATCTTTCCTTCTCTGAGCTTGCGGATGGATACGATCACACTGCAAGCAAGTCTGTCAAGAACAACAACACGGGGAGCGAGCAAGATTGTGATTTACCCCAGGAAAACTCCCATGAAGGACCACAAGACGATGGAGAATGCGTACACTGGCTTCTCAGAGCTGGCCTTGTGCTCCCACAACTGAAGGAAAGTTAACTCAGCACGCCAGTGACGGTACTGACGAACTCGAGAGCAGCCCAGACATTGACAACACACATGTGTAACACGGACAACACACAGGTACACCAACTGCTTGAAGAGGTGACATGTACATCAAGAGCAGACATGCACATAAAATGAATCATACCCGATACTAACATGAACATCAACCACAACAGCCTTCTCACCTTCAGCTCCGTCACCTCCGCGTAGCTTGCGTTCGCGATCTTGTATTGCTGGAAGATGAGAGAGATGCGCCGTCGGTTGTCGTCGCTTTCTTCACTCCCCTCCATCGAGTAGTCCGTCCATTTGAAGTACGTATCTCCCCGCAGCCTGTGCAGGGTGTTGGGTCTTGGCTCCTCTACGATCGCCACTGCGTTGATCTTGGCATAGTTCTCCCCTCTGTTGTCCCTGTCTCCGTCCTCGAACAACTGCAACTGCCCCCCAATAATTCCTTTCGGGACCTGATGCATTACATTCACTCACTCACTCACTCACTCCTCCTCGTCCTCCTCGTCCTCCTCGTCCTCCTCCCCTCCCTGCCTCTCCACTCTTCCCACAGACTGCAATCCCCTTTCGCTCCCTCCCTCCCCCAGCCTCCTCGCTCACTCGCTCCCCCTCCCAACCTCGATGTCAAGAATGCTGTGCGCATACGGGACCCAGGTGTTGTGCTTGTCTTCGAGGGGAGCCTCGTCCTCGGTTCCCTGCAGCGACATCGAGGAGCTGAAGTAGCTGGCGCTCATGTTGTAGTCGTTGGGCATGCCGATGAACACCTGAGGGTCGCAGCGGTCAGACGGCAGGAAGCATGCTCAGCAGGCGTTGCAAACCTTCAAGACAAACGCGTTGGTCTCGTCAATCTTCTCCTTCTGCAGGAAGTCCGCACAGAGAAAGCGGAGGTCCGAGGAGTAGCACAGCTTTCTGAACCCAGCTCTGTTCCCCTTCATTGCACTTCAAGTCAGCTGAGACAGCCACTAGGAAAGCGCTCAACCTTGGCCCATGTCTGAACGCGAGAGTTGAGCCCTGAAATCTGCAAGAACTCCGTCTGTTGAGAGTGTCAGGGGCGAAGACGGGGTTACGACAGCTTTTTCTACCTCGTTTGAAATGATAGGGTGACTGAGAACGAGGTTCTTGACAAACTCAAACCGATCGCTGAACAGATGTTAGGAGTACATAGAGATAAGACAGCTCAGGATCACTTTGTCATGAACGCAACGCTCTTCTGGTATAGCGGATCCGATTCGCTGCTAGCATGCTGAAAGTTGAACAATGAGGAGCAGGGAGCAGAGACATCGCTCTCAAGGTACCTGGATGAGGTGAGGTGTGAACCAGTCCCACACGAGAAACACGAGGATAGAGAGGCCAAGGGCATAAACCCAAGTATTCATCTGTGAAGCGATCAACAACCCAGGCACCCACCACTTGCTCCACCAACCCATCCTTCACTCATCTCTACAACAACCTTGTTGTCCCTCTTTGCTCTCTCTGCCTTCATGTTCATCCTCTACCTTCTTCTGATCTCCTCCCTCCTCCCTCCTCCCTCCTCCCTCCTCTCCTTCATCTTCGCTTCCACCCGCCCCCATTTTTTCCCTGCAGCATCTTTTTCGCCTTCTACGTCCCTCCGATTTTTAAACGGCTCCAGCTAATCTAATTTTTTAAAAAAGATGTGGGTTGAGTAATATAATTAGTTAATATCTATGGTCTTGCCAAAAGATCAGCGGGGGGATGCGGTCCCGTTCCTGTTTGTCTCTTCAGGCCGGCATGGCGAAGCTTGTGTAAGCAGCTGGGGAAGGAGCGGCCGAGAAGAGAGAGAGCGTGCGCGAGCGAGAGAGAGGACAGGAGCCGACGCTGTCACTCGACCTTTGAGATAGATAGAGGGAGAGCGAGAGATCCACACAGAGGAAGACTCTTTACACATTTCTATCGTTTCCCGTCGAGTTTCATCGCTACGTATCTCCGAAGGATGATGCCGCGTCGAGATTTTCGAGCCCTGACCGTCGCCTCCCTGGTGGCTGTGGGGTGTGTCCTGGGTGTTCTGACCTCATTGTCGAGCCATGGGAGGGCAAGGCATGAAGCGCTCCTTGCATCCGACTCCAAGATAATGACTCAGCTCTTCCCTGAGATCCCAGACCCGCACCCTGATCCAGACCCATGGCCGTACCCAGGACATCCGGCCAGGTCGCCCATCTCGAAGCAGCAGGACTCCAAGAGGATGGCCAGGACTCAGATCAAGTCTGAGGCAGAAGACAGGCTGGGCATCACAGCTCAACCGGCGCTAGGTCGGGCCCACGGGTGTCGTCCGGAGCAGATCGTGGTGTTCCCCGAAGACGACTGCGACCCTCTCACCGAGAAGATGAAGCCTGGGATACAGAAGTGGAACGCGCTGGTGGCGGCGCAAACCTCCAAGACACTGGGAGGAGTCCACTGGAACTCGGGAGACACCCACCCTTCCATGGACGCCTTCCCCCTTCATGAGCGCCATGGCGGGTACTCCGGGTTCGGGTTTCAGGACGTGTACTACGACTCATCCAAGGGTGTACATCCAACCCTGTACAGAAGTCAGATCGGGTACTCGAAGCATCCTCGCGTGATGGGGACGAAGCAGGTTGGGTCAGTCTCACAGCTGAAGCTGCAGCGAGTCAAGGCGGATATCGGGCATCAGCTCATCGGACAGGGGAAGGCCGAGCTCAAGGCCGCTCAGCACGTGGACACTAAGGAAGCGATCCGACTGTACAAGGATGCCACTGGGAGATTCCGGGAGGCAGCCAAGCTTGACTCCCTCAGGTTCCAACCAGGGAGCTCGCAAGTGGGAGGCCGTCGTCAACAAGGTGATGTAAAGGTTGTGACAAGTGCAGCTCGTGACATGGTCACAGGGGCGCCATGGACTCGTTGAACAAGATCGAAGCGGACACCAGGGGGCTCTATGTGCGGAGCGCGCGCCTTGTTCCGACTCACAGCTGATGGTCCTGGCAGGGCGTCTTCAAGGGAGTGGATGCGGTGGAGGAAAAGCGCCTTAGGCGGGTGGTGAGGACGTCTGTTGCTGCTCTTAGACCCGAAGCTGACGTGTGTTGGTGTGTAGGAGAGAGAAATGCGGGACGTGAAACAAGTCTTGTCTCAGTGAAGGCAGTTACGTCATGAGTTAATTTATCTCCATCGTCATTGTACAAGCTAAATTAAAAGTAACCTGCTGTCTCATCGTCTCACAAGGTCCTTCAGGTCGAACTGACTCGCTTCCTTCAATCTCTCCATCAGTTTTGCGATCTCTGGTCCTCTAGCAACCAGCTGTCAAGGTAAGGGTCAACGTGAACATCGGTACACGAGTATCTGCAACACCTGCTCTTCAGCCGCCGTTATCTGCATTCTCAAGCTCGAAAGCGGAGGCTCCGTGTTGTTCGAGCTGTTGAATATCAGCCTTGAGGGAACACAGCTCCTCTGAACTCACTCGTCGGCGTCTCTCTTGTTGCTGTTCATTTCGACTTTGGTCCCAGTGACAGCAACCAGTATCACCTATCACCACCAATCCTGCGTCAACAGTCAGTGGTTCCATTGGCTTCCCTCGCCAATCTATTTGTCTCATGTCTCATCCACCGGGTTCAGCTTCAAGTCTAAAGATGCACTTTCAAATAACAAGGTCTACCCAGCCTTAGTCCATCTGCTCTACCAACAACACTTGTTGGCCTAAGAAAGTCTCACTTTCCACTATCACAATGCCGCCTGTACTCGATGAAAATGCTCCTCCGCTACTGGTAGCATCTCCTGCTCCTGTTCCTCTTCCTGCCCCTGCCCCTGCCCCTGCCCCTGAACGCCTTCTATTCCTGCATTTATCGATCCCATTCCCCCATCCAACCCACCCCACATGTTCCCAACCCCCTACAGCTATGACCCACCCATTCTAAAGAATACCCCTATATTTCACACAAACTCATGGATAAAAGGGGTACTATACATGACCCTCTCCTGTTCTTTCTACCCCTTACCTTCTACCACCCCACTTCCATACTCTCCGTCCCTGTCATGGCGGACGAGCTCTACGAGGAATGCGCGAAGAATCAGCCGAACATGGAGGTGATCCGACCTCTTGAGCTCATGCCCCTTCTCAGCTGGAGTCCAGCTAGACCTCACCTTCCTCACACCTACCCAGCAGCATTCCGCTCTCGCTCCTCCCTTGCACTCTCGCAATCCCGAGCTGATCGCCTCGACCTCCTCCACGTCCTCCTCGTCCTCGTCCTCGTCCTCGTCCTACTACTGTTGTACTATCCCTCTTCACCTCCATTTCCTTGCTCTCCCCTCAGCTGCTGGAGGCACGTTCTTTCCATTCCCTTGGCTGAACTTCGCACTTCCACCAATGTCTCTGACTTATACGTGTTTCAGGTCGTGAGAGATCTTTGCCGATCTCACGGGATTCCAATGGATCTTCGTGGGAGAGTATGGCAGGTCAGAAACTGACCTGAACAGCAACAACTGACATGTTGGACATGTCACTCCTCTCCAACATGTTACTCCTCCTTTGACTTCTTCCTCCCCCTCATCTCAGATATCCTTTCCTCCATGTAGTATCTCACACGAGCATCTCAGATCCTCCTCGGGGTTGTCAACAAGAAGGCGAACCTACAAGCCTGGGCGGAAGATGATCTTGTGCTGGAGGATCAGCAGGTGTGGGGGAGCAGGGAGCTCAGCTGAAGTCTGACGGCCTATAAGATTATCCGTGCTGATGTCAACCGTACAAGGCAGAGCATTGACAAGTTCAAGACCGAGAAGGCATGTGCTTCACCTCCAACACCACTGATCATGTCTTGCTCCTCAACATCTCCCATGATGACTTGCTCGCTGTCGAGACTGACTGTGGCCGCAGGTGCAGAAGGATATGGAGGTTCTGTTGACCATCTACTGCAAGCGGAGGTCCGTCAAGTACACGCAGGTCTGTTGAGTCGCTTCAGAGCCTGTCGATGCTGCGCAGAGGGTCTGACGATGTGCCGCAAGGGATTGAACGAGCTCCTGGCTCCCGTCCTCGACCTTGAGGGCGAGCAGTTCGACATGAGCGCGGTCTTCAACTGCTTTTATGCCATCGTACAGGTTGTTTGCTCCGCCGACTCCCTTGCCAAGGCTCCTCTCCCTGCCCTTTCTCCTCCCCTCTCCTTCCCCTTTCTCTCCCCCTCCCCCTTCCCGCTTCCTTCCCTCCTTCAAACCCCTCCCCCTTTCCCTCGCCAAGCCCCGCCCCTCCTCCTTGCTCCGACCCCCTCCCTTCTCCAACCCCCTCCCCTCCCTCTGGCATGAGGATGTGACGGGGCCCCTGGCAGAGGTTCCTTCCTAACACACTCCGCGGCCATGACCTCAAGACGCTCAGGAGGAGCCTGGAGCTCCTCAGGATTCTTCTGCGCTACCACCTCCCTGCCCTCTCGGCCTTCCTAGAGGAGGCAGGGATCCGACCGGACTTCTATGCCACCGGGTGGCTGGTCACTTTGTTTGCGGGCCAGTGCGAGATGGAGGTAGTGCACAAGTTGTGGGATACGATCATCTTCAACGACGATCCCATCATGATCTATTTCATCGCCGTCGCTCTCCTCTATAGGGCTCAGGACAAGCTCTTGTCCTCCGATGCCGAAGCCGCGGCTGTGGAGCTACGGCAGATCACGATCAAGAGCCGGGAGGAGGTGAAGGAGGTACCTGCACTTGCTTCATCCTTCCTTTGTGCTCCTCCTCCTCCTCTCTCACTACCTTTCACCCTTCCCTCACTTGTCATTCTACTCTCTCCTCCTACTTGGCTGTCGTCTTTCTCCCACCTCTTCTCCCACCTTATTTCTTCACCACCATCTCCTCCTCCTCCTCCCCCTCCTCCTCCTCACTGCTCTTCCGGCAGGTCGTCAATTTGGCAGCAGAATTGTCTTCATCTACGCCCCGAAGTTTTCGGAGGACAGTTCATCGTGCTACCATCCAGAATGAGGCGAACGAACACTGGGTGAGCGGCGCACGAGGAGCAAGGAGGAGATGGAGCAGTAGGATAGTTATGTGTAGTAGCGGGGAAAGGGAAAGGAAGGGAAGGGAAGGGGGAAGAGAGGGGGATAGGAAGGAGGGGAGGAGGAGGAGGGGGAGGAGGAGGAGGAGGTGAGGTGGTGGTGGTGGTGGTGGTGGTGGTGGTGGTGGAAGAGGAGGAGGTGGATGTAGAGGAGAAGGAGGTGGAGGAGGTGGAGTCAAGACGTCAGGTTGATGTTGTGGAGCAGGATGCTCTACTTACCTCCTGCCCTGCCCTTCTCGTCTCACCGGGCGACCTCGGGCACCTCGTGGGAGGACAAGCGTATCAGGTCATCGACTGTCGCACAGCCGGAGAGTTTCAAGCAGGGAGGCTGAAAGGCTCTGTCCTCCTCAAAGCCGCTCCCCGAGCTGAAGATCAGCAAGAGGCGCTGGCTGCTGCCCTGCAAGAGCTTTCGACCCTCCTCGCTGCCGCCAAGGAGGCAAAGAGGCCAGTCTGTGTGCTCGGGGAAGGGAAGCAGGACGAGGAGACGGTCTCGTTTGTCTGCAGCAAGCTGATCGCGCAGGGGATGGACAAAGTCTGCGTGCTGGACGGCGGGTTTCGCTCTTGTGCCCATGTGCTCCTGGGAGGTGGGAGGGTGTTGCATGCTCACTGTGCTGCAGTACTTCCAGACGGCTGGAGCTGTGGAGGAGATGCTGGAGGGGGATCTTATCCTAGAGGCCACCTCTGACGTGCAGTCAAGTGATCAACTACCTCACACTGCTTGCACCCCCTCCCCCTCCCTCTCCCTCTCCTTCTCCTTCTTCTTCTTCTCTCCTCCCCCCTCCCCCCTCCTCCCACCTCTCTCCTTCTCCTCCCCTCTCTCTCTCCCTCTCTCTCTCCCTCCCTCCTTCTCCGGTCGAATTCCTCCAACGTCTGCACCTCTCTTCTCTCATGTTCACCATTTCCTCCTCCTCGTCGTCGTCTCTCCTCCTCTTTCTTCTCCAACGTTCTTGTTCTTTTCTTCCAACAAATCTTCTTTATCCTTTCTCCTCCTCCCCCCTATCGCCTGCCTGCCATGCTGAGATTCTCCTCCAGGTAGGAGTAGTGAGAGCGGAGAAGCTTTTTCGGAGCGAGCGCCGACAGCAACGGAGATGGCGAAGGCGAGTATGGAGGAATTGGCGGATTGGGGGAAGGGGGAGGACGAGGTCGAGGACGAGGACGAGGACGAGGACGAGGACGAGGACGAGGACGAGGACGAGGAGGATGACTTGAGCTGCAGGAAGGGCTGGAGCTTGCAACCGAGGGGATTATCGCGGTGAAGGAAGCAGCCATTGCGATGTACAGCGACCCACGAGTTGCTCAGGTTGAGGAGGGGGAAGCGAAGCAGACGCAGAAGGAAGGAGCAGGAGCAGGAGGAAGAGGAGCAGGAGCAGGAGCAGGAGGAAGAGGAGCAGGAGCAGGAGCGGGAGCGGGAGCGGGAGCGGGAGCGGGAGCGGGAGCGGGAGCAGGAGCAGGAGCAGGAGCAGGAGCAGGAGGAAGAGGTGCGGGAGCAGGAGCAGGAGCAGGAGCAGGAGCAGGAGCGGGACCTCTGGTGTGGTGGTAACCTTGCCGAGCAGGCAGCGGAAAAGACGAAGCAGAAGGCGAAACTTTGGGGTCAGCGGGGGCTGGGGATGCTCAGCGCTGCTGTGTCGAAGGCGACTGGGAAGGCTGCAGAGCTAAAGATGGTGAGCAGGAGGTGGAGGAGGAAAGGGGGGGGGGGAGCAGGAAGGGAACAGGAAGGGAGCAGGAGGAGGAGGAAGGTGGGGAAGGTGTAAGTTATTGTGAAGGTGTCGGGGGTCGTAACACGACTGACAAGATCAGCTGACCGGTCACGTGACACATCACGTGACCTATACAAGACTTTTTTTATATTGTACATCCATAAACCCATAGGACATTTCTCTCAGGGGTGAAGAAAACCTCCCTTGATTCTCCTGTTTTCTCGACAGATCCTTGTC
>NW_005434609.1:209078-210862 GCF_000315625.1 Guillardia theta CCMP2712
ATCATTACGTAGCAATCAGAGACGATGTTGAAGCACGAAAGTAACATCTGGAAGGAAAAGGTGATAGAATCCTTGTCGTCTGTCGTCCTCTCCCCGCTCCTTCATCTCACCTCTCACCCTCTCCCGTCATATAGTCTCTCCCTCTCCTCCCTCCTCCTCTTCCTCCTTCTCTTCCTCCTCAAGTCCTCCTCCTCCTCTTCCTCCTCCTCCTCTTCCTCCTCCTCCTCTTCCTCCTCCCCTCTCCTGTCCTCCTCCTCCTCTTCCTCCTCCTCATCTTCCTCCTCCTCCTCTTCCTCCTCCCCTCTCCTGTCTCTTCCTCCTCCTCCTCCGCGTCCTTTACCTCAACCCATCTTCTCCTTCCCCATCTCTCAACCCATCTTCTCCTTCCCCTGCCTTCACGAGCATCCTTCGGTTTCTCAACGACTCGTGCAGACACGATGCAGGAACCCCGCTTTGCGATCGAAGACGAGGAAGAGGACATGGGTGAGCACGTAAGAAGGAGGAGGAGGGGAGGAGACTGAGGGCTGCGGGGCAGGTGACGGCAGGGCGGGGAGAGACGGAGGGGGAGGAGGAGGAGAAGAGGACAAGCTAGACATTCAGATCGACTCGCTCATCAACCTGGCGCACTGGAAGGAGAAACGGTTTACCCACGTCATCGGCTGCAAGAGACTTGGACCGAAAGGACAAGTCTTCCCTAGGTAGAGGGAATACTCCTCCTCGCTCCTCCTCGCTCCTGCTCTCCCTCTCCTCTCCTCTCCTCCCCTCCCCTCTCCTCTCCCCTCTCCGCTCCTCCCCTCCCCTCCCCTCCCCTCCCCTCCCCTCCCCTCCCCTCCCCTCTCCTCCCCTCCCCTCTCCTCTCTCCTCCTCTGCCCCCCTCCCCTCTCAATTTTTGGGGATGACGAAGATGCAGGTATCTGATCGTCACAGAGAAACATGTAATGGATCTCGAAGCTCACGAGACGAAAGTGAATGTGGGCAGACTTAAGGTCGTAAAGTATGACAATGACAATGATGATGATCATGATGGAGATGATGATGATGACTTTGTTTTTGATAAGATGATGTAATTGTCAAGGTTTTCTTCTTCTCACCTCAACATCATCGTCTCGTTACTTTCTCAACCTCATTGCAGGCCTGGCATTCCCTCATTGACCTTGAGAGGATGACGATGAGCGAAGAGGATCCTGAGCTGCTCACGTTGATATTCCGGACGAGGAACGCGGACAAACCGAGAGGATATATCTACTCCATGGAGAGAGAGAGGAGAGATGAATGCGTCGAGGTGAAGGAAGCGTCGTCCTTGCGATCATGTTGAACTTGTGCAGGCGATCGAGGAGAACAAGAACAAGCTGAGAAGTCAGCAGAGGCAGAGCCGGAGGTTGTCTTCTGCAGAAGCGGCAGGGGGCGAGGAGAAGACGCAGGGAGCTGGGGGAGGAGACAAGGAGGTGCGGGAGAGTCCTGGGCAGGAGAAGGCGGGAGGAGGTGGCGATTTGATCAACTTGGCTGAAGACAATCAGGAAGCGAAACAGCAGCAGCCTCAGCAGCAGCAGCCTCAGCAGCAGCAGCAGCCTCAGCAGCAGCAGCAGCCTCAGCAGCAGCAGCAGCAGCAGCCTCAGCAGCAGCAGCAGCAGCCTCAGCAGCAGCAGCAGCAGCCTCAGCAGCAGCAGCAGCCTCAGCAGCAGCAGCAGCAGCAGCCTCAGCAGCAGCAGCAGCAGCCTCAGCAGCAGCAGCAGCAGCAGCAGCAGCAGCAGCAGCAGCAGGGAGCACATGTTCAATCGGTGAAT
>NW_005434609.1:210962-212213 GCF_000315625.1 Guillardia theta CCMP2712
GAGGAGGAGAGAGTATCATCGATGGGCTGAATCTCGAGGAGGAGCTGGAATGGCTCAAGGACGTGAAAGCAGACGAGGGAGAAATCAGCTTGGAAGAAGACATCCCGGACTGGCTGAAGGAGTAGAAGAGCAGGAGAACGGAAGGATGGGGAGAACAGCAGCAGGAGCAGGAAGATAAGGGAAGAGGAGGAGAAGGAAAGGGGAAAGAGGTGCGGGGGTAGGGAAAGGACAAGAGGAGGTCGAAAGGGTGGAGGAGCCGGAGCTGGAGCTGGAGCTGGAGCTGGAGCTGGAGCTGGAGCTGGAGCTGGAGCAGGAGCAGGAGCAGGAGCAGGAGGGATGCAGGTTGCAGCTCACTTGGATGTAATTGGTTTCAAAGAATATCACAACAGCATCTTCACGGTCTGGGCGATCATGACATGTGGAAATCGATCTTCATCTTCATCTTCCCGTCCTGCCCCCACGTCACAGCCTTCCACCCTCCTCCCCCTTGTTTGCCCTGAGGTCTCAACCTCCTGCCCTGCCCTCCTCCTCCCCCTCTCCACCCCCAACCAACCCCCGTCCTCTCCTCTCCTGCTCCGACATTTCTTTCCTCCCCCTTGTGCTCTCCTCCTCTCCTCACCTCCTTCTCAAAACTGATGTTGAGCTTTGGTAGTGCAACAATCTCGCCTGAGCTCAACAATCAGATGGAACAACCCCGATCCCTCCGCTGCTTCCTCCCCATGACAAAATGCTGTTCCCCTTCCCTCCTCCCCCCCTCTGACAGTATGCTTTCTACCTTTTCCAACCAACTCCTCTCCCCTTTCACCGTCTTCCACTCTCCCTTCTCTTTCCTTCCCTCACAATATGCTTGCTCCACTTCACCTTCCCCTTCTCCTCCTCCTCCTCCTCCTCCTCCTCCTCGTCCTCGTCCTCGTCCTCGTCCTCGTCCTCCTCCTCGTCCTCTCCTCTTCTCCTCTTCTTCCCCTTCCCCTTCCCCTTCCCCTTCCCCTTCCCCTTCTCCTCCTCTCTTCTTCTCCCTCTCACAACATGTTCCCTACCTTTCTCACGCTTCTCTTGGACGACTTCCTCAACTTTTGCCCGAAGTTTGTTCGCCTTCACTTCATCCTCATCCTCCTCCCCTCCTGCGTCCACCTGCTGGGTGTTAAACTGTTCCTCCAAGAGCGACATGCACTTCACCATCCTCCTCCTTCTCCTCCTCCTCATCATCAGCTCCATCATCATGTCCATAATCATCTCAATCATCAACAACAA
>NW_005434609.1:212313-220316 GCF_000315625.1 Guillardia theta CCMP2712
TCATCCTTGCACGTCTTCCTTCTTTCCCATTCTCTTACTCCTCCATATCCACTATCGACATCACCATCATCTCCCTCCTGTCTATTATCTCTTCCTCCTCCTCCTCCTCCTCCACCACCACCACCACCACCATTCATCATTCATCATTCAAATCATCATCATCATCTCCATCATCATCATCATCATCATCATCATCATCATCATCATCATCATCATCATTCAAAACATCAACATCAACATCCTAACATTCATACATAACTTACATGTGCGGTGGTGAATGAGAACGAGACGCACCAGTAACTGTGAAGAAGTCACTTCTCATAATCAACGACCATGACGGCAAAACTGACATGAAACATGCTTGAGGCAGCTGATAAGTAAGAGGCAACATGGTGAAAGCCATCAGTTGCCCGACCTGTTCCGTCGAGAAGAATCAGGAAAACATGACATGTTACACTCGTGTCACAACAGACAACAAGACGGCTGCATGTGCCACATCGTGACATCTGATATCATTGCTGCGGTTGTGATCACCATCTTCAACGTCGGAAGGTTCTTGAATGCAATGTGCAGGTTCATCATCATCAACCCAGTGCTGCTGAGAGTGTAAGAAGTTGAGAACATCGCAATGAAACGAGAATGCAGACAGAAGGACAGCAACAAAGTAACCGCGACCAACTCCAAGGACACACAAAGGAAGGGAAGGAGGTGATGAGGGACCGGGAAGCAGGTAGGATCAGAAGGGAGGGCCCGGAGGGAGATCAGTCTCCACGTTCCATCACCTCAAACACGGCAGAATCAGCATCTCCGGAGCATCGAAGTTGATCTTGAGAAATCCAATCATGGCGCTATCGGTGAGGTCCTGGAGGGGAGGGAGCAACGGATAAGAATCCTCCTCCTCAGTCTCGACGGCCTCACCTTGAACCACCACAACCCTCCTTGCGCAAACTCCTCCGCCATGTCTCCGAAGCAAAACTTCCTGATCGCGATGGAGTTGCACAGGAAGATCTGAAATCAAGTGATCCCGTCAGCGTCGTCATGCTGCTAGGGGGTCATGGCACATCGTCCAACCACATCATCATCGAAGTCTCAAGAATGATTGTGTTATCACGATCTTCGACAGCGTGAAGAGTTCATCAAAATGCTGTTGATGATCATGATAACAAGATCATCGTTGTCAACTCCATTATCATCAATTTTCCTCATCATCATTATCATCCTCATTATCTCCATCATCAAAATGTTTCCTCCATCATGATCATCATCATCATCATCATGTTTCCTCCATCTGCATTGTCTCCATCATCATCATTTTCTCCATCCTCTCAATCTCAATCTCCACCAACACCATCTTCAGCCATCGGCATCCTCGTCCCTCACACCACAGCATCCTCCTTAGTCACAGACCGGAAGCTGCATCATGGGGCTGATCCAAGACTTTATCGGAGAGCACTGCACAAGTTGTGAGAGCACAGTTGCGCAGCCCCAGGACTGCCTCGTCAAGGAGGAGCATACAACACCTGCTGCTCTCTCCAGATCTTCCTCGAGCCTTGGAGGAAGGTAGAATATGTCGACAGCAGGTGGGACCACGAGGCAAAGCCAGCTGGCTGCAAGGAGGGAGAAGGTATGAGGAAGTGAAGACTTAGAGGGGAAAGTGAGAGGGGGGAGGGGAGCAGGGGAGACAGGGTTGTGGAAAGAGAGCCAAAAGTAGGAGAGAAGTGAAGGAGGAGAGAAGTGAAGGAAAGTGAAAGGGGAGAAGAGAGCAGGAGGAGAGGGGGGGAGAAAGGAAATGAAGGCAGAGGAGACAAGAGCGGAGTAGGAGACGGTAATATGAAACCAGCAGGACAGAAATGTACCTTGCCGTCGATGGTTCTGGGTGTGAGTTGGTGATAAAGCTGTGAACATGATGAGAAAGTCAAGGAATCAGAAGAGGGAGGGAGTAGGAGAGGTAGGAAGGAGCAAAGAAGGGAAAAACGGCAGGTTATTGGCATCGAGAAAGGAGGAAAAGAAAAGAGAGGAGTGGGGAAGCGGGGAAGAAGAAAGAAGAGAGGTCGATCAAGCACAAGGGAGAGGGAAAAAGGAGCTGTGAAGGAAGGGGGGGAGGAGTTTGGAAGGGGAGGACCTTGCGGGCTTGCGGAGTGACTTTCATCACGAACTTGTGTGTATTCCTCTCCGAGTAGATTTGGAGGGGAATGAACGACAAACTGATTGACCAGTGTCAAAGTCCGAGGATGAGAACTCTCGTGTAGTGAGATCGAGGATGAGAACTCTCGTGTAGTGAGATCGAGGATGAGAACTCTCGTGTAGTGAGAACGAGATGTCAGGGAGTGTCGTTTGAAAACAAGCACAAGTGCGAAATGTTCTTGTCTTCCTCACCGCAGGATAAGAGTACCAATACAGATCGTAAACGCCCAGCTCAAACCCTGTGCAAGACCACGTGTGACAAGGTCGGCAGGATACTTGCTTCCCCTCTGACCGTGTTAGCATGTAGAGCTATCAAGGCGTCGGAGAAGAAACCAGAGCCGATCTTGAAGAAGTCCTGTGTGCAATGAATCGTTTCAGTCACCAAGATCGGGAGAGAGAAGAGGGAGAGGGAGGAGGGCGGGAGAGGGAGGGGGAGGAGGGAAGGAGAGGGAGGAGGGAGGAGGGAGGAGGGGGAGAGAGGAGGGAGAAGAAGGCAAGGGGCAGGAGCAGACTTACAAACTCTTCTATCATTTTCCACCAGTTGTCCTGCACTGTCTCATCATCTCACCATAAAACCTCGCTCCACAACACCTCTGCTGTGGAAGCGATCAACACATTCTGTATCTCCATCCCCGCTGCACTCAGTGACATGTCGGGAGCTCCCTGGGATGAAGTCGCAAACAGCGGCAACCCCAACATGGACATCTGCATGCAGGCATCAAGCGTGAAACTAACATTCTCCTGACTCACTCGGCTCGACAAGAATGAAGAGCAAGGAGATGATGACGTGCGCATCTTTGCATCTTCCTCCTACATCATACAGATGTCAACAAACTTCATCGGAGCCCTTGAACAGAAAGACCGCGTTGTCTTTGCCGGCATGCACTTGCGACGCTGTTGAACGTGTCACAGTCCTGAGCTGGAACCCCAACAATTCCTTCACTCTGGAGAAGGAACGGAAACCCTGTTGGATGTTTGGTTCCTTGCCCACTGTTGCGCTGTAGTTCCTGGGAGGGATGCGTGAGACTTCGGTGATGCTGGTATTCCAGTGCAACGCTCGAGCCGGGCGATCATGTCTGCTGAAACATACGAAGAACTTGAGTGTGTTTGAAGAGAGTCTGTTCATCCTTTGCCTGTAGAGTACGGGTTCTACAGGCAAATCAAACGCCCCTGCTCAAATGGTCAAGTCAGAGATGGCTTCAGTGCTCGATCTAGAAATACGATGCTATGCACGTAAGGAACATTGCGAGAGAGGACATGGGAGATATGATAGGAGGGGGGAAGGGGGAAAGAGGGGGGGGGGGGAGGGGGGGGGAGATGGATGCTGGGAATATGGGAATTGGTCGTTTTTTCCACATGCTTTAGCTCCATTCTATCATCTCGTGTAATTCCCTAGTGATAGGTTGAGGGTTTCTCCTCTCTTTCTCCACCACCACCACCTCCTCCTCCTCCTCCTTTTCCTCCTGCTCCTCCTGCTCCTGCTCCTCCTGCTCCTGCTCCTAATCTACCTGCTCCTGCTCCTGCTCCTCCTGCTCCTCCTGCTGCTGCTAACTCCTATTCCTACTCCTCCTGCTCCTGCTCCTACTCCTACTCATCATCCTCCTCCTCCTACTCCTAATCCTACTCCTACTCCTACTCCTACTACTCCTCCCACTCCTCCTCCTACTACTACTCCTACTCGTGTCCTCTCCTCCTGTTCCTGCTCCTACTACTACTCATCGCTCTTCCACCCCATTCTCCCGGGAGAAAAGCCCCGGCTTTTACTCAAAGTTAAGTTAAAAAATCACTGAGTGCCTCAGAGTCTCACACGCCGGTGTCGGGTCGGACTGTGCTCCTGCGCGGCCCGCCGCCGCCCGGACTCCTCAGCTCGTGCCGCGGCGCGGCCGCCCACTGCACCGTGAGTACGGTGTAACTTAGCTTGGAACAGGCATTGAGGCCGTTAGGAGGGCTTGTTTTCCCGGAGTCCAGAGTACGGTATCGGTGCCAGCACCCGGGCGGCACGACGGCCTCGGATCACTGAGTCCGTCACAAGTACGGTACTGACTGGTTTAACTTAACTTTGAGTAAAAAGGACTGGAAGTTCAAGTTTAACTCAGAATTCACTGTCGGCGGGCCGGGCCCGGTCCCGGACCGTACTGCGGTTCCGAAGGACTAGCAAGCAAGCTATGGCGGCCGAAAGGATTAGCAAGTACCGTGAAGACGCGCAGGAGCTGCTGGCAGGTGAGGTGGAGAGAGACGAGAGGAGGAGAGACAACAAGTACATGAACGAGGAAAGAATGTCAGACGCGCCCTAGACCGTTATTAGGTTGCAATCTAGCCCTTTCATGTTGGAGTCAAGAGGATACGATGAACGTGCAGGCAGCCAACATCGAGTCTTACATTAGAGAGGAAATGAAAGAGGGCAGGAATCATGGTATGTGCTGAGATTGCTCCTGCTCTAGCAAAGCCGATGAAGTACGAGAAAGTAAAAAGCGAGATGTCAAGGCTGCAGACATGGCTGAGGAAACATCAAGACGAATCCGTCGCAGATGGCAGGTATGACTGAACACTCACTGTAGCTGTGACTGAAGATTCACTGACATTGACCAACCCTCCATGATTGCTTGCTGATACGATGATATGCTGTCTTCCTCTCTTCATGCTCATTCCCAGCAAGCAAGAGCTGCTTTCAACCATTCAGTCATATTACAAGGCGGCGGTCTCAGAACCTGAGCAGCTTCGGGATGCTGCCTTTGCCCTGGTATGGGGGAAGGCGCCTGCCAGTTCTGGTGGGCTCAACTGACGCCCGAGGCCTTGTGGTGGCTCAGGTTGATGACTTGTTGAAGCTACCGGAGGGCAAACTTGTGAGCCTGACCTGAACGACTTACGGACTTTGAGACCGGGCCGAGCAGGTTACGGGCAAAGCCAAGAAATCTTGCCTCAAGTGGCTCGAGACGTTGACAGAGGGCGGCGGATCGGTGCTCATGAGCTTGCCATGATCGATAATGTGAATGGAGGTGCTTTGAAAAGGAATCGAAGGCAGTGGAAACGTCACGCTCAAGCAAGTGGCAGGTCATCGAAGTCCAAGATGACAAAGGTGAAGAAGATTGCAGTCTTCAATGGTTGATGAGTTCCCTTGGTGACAGTCACCATCATGGACGAGGATACCGGAGACACAAGAGAAGGGATTTCGGTCAAGGACAAAGAACTTTTATTGCAAATCACAGTAATCAGCGAAACAAGATGTCTAGACATTTGACAGAAGCTTGCGCAGGAGGCTTTTGAAACCGGCGATGTCACCTACGTTATGGTCTCTCCTAGTGGAGAGCTTGAGAAACTCTTACAATGAAAATATTCTTTTCCTCACACCTTCAAAGATTACGAATGTCGATAGGCCATTGCTCGAGTTGATAAGCACTGTCCCAAAACCTGTCGCAAAATCAAGATTTTGACTCTAGAGCGCTATGAAAATAGGATGATGAGCGATTACATCCATTCGAATCTTGCAGCCGTCATGAACGCCTCTAGCATCTCTTTCCGAACCTGACAAAACATCAGACACTACGATCAGTTTCAGTCATAACGCAGTCTGCACCTCACTAGAAGCTTTCCTTGCGAGATCATCTACGATGGAAACTGCTTTTTTGGTCGCAATGTCGAATTCCTCTCCACCCTGGATACCCAAAATGTGAAGGGTAAAAAAAAAGCGTGACAATCCAAGATTACATATGTTCTGATCCAGTCCTTGAATGGGTTCTTGTCAATATCGGCCGAGTTCTTGTGACTGAGGTCTTGGATGTAGTTGCCAACCTGAGCTATCTTGGTCAGCAAACAAATCACAGCGTACACGTCACTTTTGCCTCATGATAAATAGTGTAGCAACTGAGGTAAAGGTCTGTCAGAATCATCCAATCCAAAGAAAATCAAGAGAAAGTCTTACGGAATGACTGCAGCAAAAGCGACTTCATAAGGTCTAGAGGCCACAGTAGCCATCAAGAAATCCGTGTAACCGGATGAGGTTCGTGACTGCTCAGTCGATTTAAAAATTTCATCGGTACTGCATTATCAGTTAAAAGGAAGAAAAGCTGCCCCTGAGCATCGAACGAGGCATCGAAAGCGAGCAACTTACACATTCAACTGTTTCAGGAAAGAATCATGCAACGAACCTTCAACAGACTACCAGTAAATGTTAGGATAACTAGAAAAAAATGGAATCCTGGCAGAGCTTTTACCACGGCAGAATTCGATGCAAGAGCCATAGTTTGCGTGATGGAAGGGTTTGGCGCTTTGGCTGCGAGCATGGCCAAAACCTGTTCATGGACATGTTGATGTTTTCACAGCAGTGCAACATATTTCTCATCAACCTTTGAGTATTCCTTCAGGTACAGCGAATCCTGGATGATGTAGAAACGAAATCGTTCTTTTGAGAGGCTTCCATCGATCAATTCTCGAATAAATGACATCTGAATGATTGAGTTTCGGATAGAAGAGATTCTCTCCATGGCATATTTGGTGAAACCTTCTTGACATTGCTGTATCACCGACAAGGAAAGTCAGAATCTTTATCTGAATCAGCATGCTTCATACTTGATCAGTGATCTCGGAAGTGAAGGCACCCGAGATACCGGAGGCTTGTGGCAGAAGAATTGCAGTAACAATAAACAGGCCGAAGAATGCTTGATGATTCATCCTGTGATGAAAAATTATTTCGATGCATTTTTGCTTGCTGTTCCGTTCGCTAGCCTGCAACATAGTGCTGTTTCCTTTGGTTTCAAAGTCGTCTGCTCAAAGTCCTTCGAACCAGCACCCTCAGTCCTTCTTTAGCTCTATCTGAATTTCTTGCTATGGACATCCCAGTCTCTGTCTCTGTCTCCGTCTCCGTCTCCGTCTCCGTCTCCGTCTCCGTCTCTGTCTTGCCCACCTGCCTGTCTGTTCCCTTCCCCTTCTCGTAACACCTTTCGTGGGCGTGTATCTCGTGTCTGTCCTTCTATGTTACCATTCATCATCCTCGTATCGCATCTATCCCTTTCAGCCTCCATGATCCTTTCTCTCATCTCTTCCTTCAACCTCCTGCTCCTCCCATCCTCCTCCCTCCTCCCCCTTATCGAACATGCGTGCGACTGATCCCTGGCCACCCTACTTTGCGCCCCTCGATCCGCAAACTACCCCCACCCTCAGAATAGAATGGGAGAGGAGGGGTAAACGATCTGTTTGTTTCCTGCTGGCCGGGCAAATTCCGAGTCAAACGATGGCATCACGGCGGATTCAAGCCCGGGCCCGGCCGGCCGGGTCCTGCCCGTTTCAAATGGTCCGGAGTCCGCTGGCGGCCCGGGGTCCATTGTCCACTGAGCCACTGCCAGGCCCGGCGCGTGACTCGCGGCCCGGGGCCCGAGACTGACGGACCGGGCCAGGGTACGGTCCGAGACCGTACACTGCTGCTGGCACCGGGGGCCGCCGCCGCCGGGGTCACTCAGGAGGAGTCCGGGCCGGGCGGCTCAGGGCCCTGACAGGCCCCGGCCGCTCCCGGGCCTCATTGGTCACGGCTCGGCGGCCCGTCTCTTTCAGCACTCAAAGTTTAGTTAAAAATCTTTTTACTCAAAGTTAAGTTAAAAATCAGTACGAGGATAAAAATCAGTCACAGATGAGTAGCCCGATGCAAGGCGGTCTTACTGCAGTTTCCCTCTATGCGGCAGGACAGCAGATTGTTGAGAAAGCACGCCCTCTTCCTCTTTGATCGAATCTAGAACTCAAGCTCTACCTTGTTCTCCGGCCTACACTTCTCTTTCTTCCACCTTCTTCCATCTTTCCTTTCTCTCCTCCCTCCTCCCTCCTCCCTCCTC
>NW_005434609.1:220416-237797 GCF_000315625.1 Guillardia theta CCMP2712
CCTCTTCCTTTCTCTCCTCCCTCCTCCCTCCTCCCTCCTCCCTCCTCCCTCCTCCCTCCTCCCTCCTCCCTCCTCCCTCCTCCCTCCCCGTCTTCTCCCCTCGCGCCCCCCGGACTTCCCCCCCCCCCCTCTTCCTTTCTCCTTCCTGCCCCCCTCCCCTTTTCCCCTTCCTCTCCCCCCCTCTCCTCCCCCCTCCCCGTCCTCGCTACCACATTCCCTTCGAGCCATGCAAGCTTCACTCGTAGTTGCATTGCTCTTCATCCGATCCTCTCACGCGATGATCTCGGGCCTTCATACGAAAGCGGTCATGCCAACAATAATCGATCGGAGGGACGAAAGTCGCGCAGGGGGGTTTGAAGAGACCATTGTGTTCCTCCATCACAACTACGATGAGCGATCCAGAGTCAAGGTAGTCGGCTCATGGTCAAACTGGACGACCCTGCACCCCATGGGCTACACAGGGAGCAGCTGCTGGCTCGTCAACCTTGAGCTCAGCCCAGGTCTGCATGAATTTCGGTTCGTGGTGGATGGAAGGTGGGAGCTCTCTATCGCGCATCCTTCCAAGGTTTCGTATGCTCGACAGGGTGAGTTTGTTGCGCAGCGACTTCATTCCTCACTGTTCTGCTCACAGTCTGTAGTATTGGCCGCCATCAGCTCCCGAAGAGAAGCAATTATGTTGTGATCCCCGACATCGTTGGACCATCGGCGATGTTGCAGCCCTCTGATGTAACAACCACCTTGCCTTTGGTGTTGGACTGAGTTTTTTCCTTTCAGAAACAGCACACAGCAAGTTGTGCAAGGCCGAACATACTCGGATGGCTCAACATTTCCAAGAACAAGATAATGATATCCATCATCTTATGCCTTGCCGTCGGGCTCTTTTACTTGATGCCGACGGCCTCTCTCCTGCTGAGGGATTTTATAACACTCCTTAGCAGTCAGTTGCCGGATATGAGAAGACGAAGCTTTCAGGATGCCAGCAGAGCGAGGGGAGAAATCAATCTGACGAGGAAAAAGACATCCGAACCTCCAACCGTCCTTCCAGCGAGCGAGGAAAGGCCCAACCTCCACGAACCTCCTCGTCCAAGGGGCGATGTGGAGCAGCCGAACCCCCCGGGACCACCACTTGGAAGGAAGGAAGAGATTTCAACTTCCTCTGCACCCGTCAAGGTTGATCCGGCCGAGAGGTCGCACACAGACAAAGTTCAACACCAACGAGCAGAAACAAGCTCTGGCAGTAGACAACAAACCCTAACAGGTGCAAGCGACTCAGAAAATTCTCCGAGTTTGTGGGCAGAGTTGTGGGCAGTGGCCACGAGCGTAAGTTGATCAGGGCTGGAAGAAAACTAGAGCTGTAGCAACAGACAAGAAGCATTGTATACACCCAAGGTCAAGTTTGCTTGCCATATTTGTAGATTATCTCACTCAAAATAATAATGAAAAGTAGTCACATTCATTTCAGTTTCGAAGCGATCCAGTCCAATCCTTCACGATGCCCTTCACCTGTCAGAGCGCACGCTGCTTGGATGTGCCATTCGTGCGATCTGATGCTGTGCAAGAGTAGACTATCAGAGATCTCCACCGCCGTCATCGCATCCTATCATGCAAGTCAACATCAAGATCGCTTACAAGCAAGACAACCCTCAGATCCTGCTTGTTTGCAAGAATTAAGATGACTGCCTTCTTGAGATCTTCGTGCGTTAACAAATTCCTCAATTCATCCCGCACAGAGGAGATCCTGTCTCTGTCTGTGCTGTCCACGACAAGAATGATTGCATGCGCGTTGACATAATACGAGCCCCATGATGGCCGCAATGATTCCTGGCCACCAAGATCCCAGCATTCGAACCTAAGTCACAGGATGAGATGTAAAGAAAGCACGACAGTCAGAGGTCAACCGAATATTGTTATGAACAACTTCTTCCACGTTGCTCCCGATTGTTGGCTGAGTCACAACAACATCTCCAAGATTTAATCGATACAACGTTGTCGTCTTGCCAGCATTGTCCTGTATCGGAACAAAAGGGAGTCAATATCAAGATTAGATGGCTCAAAGCTTACAACGAACCAATCCAATGATGATGATCTTGTAGCTTCCACTTGAGAACAATCTTTCCCACAGCTTCGAGAAAAGAACCCCCATCTATCAACTCGACGAAGAACTAATCCTCAATCCAATCAAGGTAATCTCTTGAGAACATCTTGATGGGCAAGCCCGGCAAGTAACCTGCATATTCATGTTGTCAGATGCTAATGTATACCTCCAAATAATTCCTGTCATCAGACAAGCCTGCTTCATTGACATCTTCAATCATGCTTCAAATATCCTTGCCCTGATGCAAATATTTTCTGCAAACCAAACTCTCTCACTCTGACTGCTCTTGTTTCTGCTATAGTCTCTGCCTGCCTCTCAGTCATCGTCTCTATCACTGCCCGACCCATCCACCATCGACCTCGAACCCAGCATCTCTGTCCTGCGCTGTTTCACTGCCTGCCCTCGTTGTCACTGCTTGTGTCTACTCCACTGCTTCCTCCTACAATACTTTCACTCCTTTCCCAGTTCCCCCTCCTACTCATCCTCCTCCTCCTCTCCCACCCGTGTAATGTGTGCTATTCCCAAACACCAGGTACCCCACCCCTCCAAACATCTCCATCGTTGCTAATCAAATTTTACTCATCGAATCCGATGTTACAAATGAGGCGGGCCTGGACCTGGAGCCGCATCACAGGAGACTCTCCGTCACGTGACAGCCCGGGAAGGCTTCAGCCAGGGCCCGGCCCACGGTCACTGATCCGATCCGAGTGACTGATCGGGTGACACAGGCTTGGCAACTTTGAGGCTCTCATCGGCCGGGCCCGGTCGGATGCCACATCGCACTGTGCGGCATCATCCGATGATCCGGATCACCCGGCCAGGCGACTGACCAATCACGGATCGGACTCAGTGGGACCGGGGACTGGACGCCCGGACGGCCGGGCCCGGGGCCGCGCGGCACGGTCCGCCGCCCGGCCCTCCGCGACTCAGTGAGCGGCGGGCCATCGTGTCCGAGCCCGGGCCTGAGAGCCGCCTGCGTGACTGCGGTAGGCTTAAGTATCGGAGCCCCCGACCGTACGGTCGCCGCCGGCCCGGCGGCGCCGGGTGGCCCAGTGGCCCGGACCGGGACGTCCCGGCGGGCCGGACTCGTCCCGGCCGCGCCCGGATGCTGAGCGGGGATGAGGGTTGGGGACTGTTCCTGACAGATTCCTACGAAGAGGTACCAGACACCGGGGGTAGGGCGCTACTCCAGTAGGGTGGTCATGGATGTAGGGTACTTTTCCACAGCGAGATAGGGGTACTCATTGATGGGTAATGTTTTAGGAGGGTAGGGTACCCTCAGTTTGATGAGTCACCACCACACAAGGGTTGTATGGATAGATTGGACGGGGTGGGTGGTCCTGTAGGGGGGGTGCATACACTAAAGTAATTGTTGAGGGTGGGTGTTGGGTACGGTACTTGGTAGTACTTTGTAACAGAGTACCCCTCCTGGTTACTAACCATGTGGCTTTAACACACAATCATGTCTTTTATCCCTATCCAGGGTGGGTCAATCACCCCACCCCCAATTCGAAAATTGATCACCCCTACCCTCATGACCTACCCACATTAGAGCAGTATCCCCGAATTCAGCGAGGCACCATGGCTGGGGTTGAGAGGGCAGAGGGGCGATGAATGGGTAGATCATGGCGTTTTCGTCTCCCCTCCCCTCCTCCTTGAAGAGCGATCGTAAGTAAGGATCCCTCTGCTATCTTGCCCTCCTTCAGCCGAACTGTACGTGGAGTTTGCTGCCATGGACAGCTGATCTGGGGTTCCGAAGAAATTTCCCGGGTGATAGTGAGAATTGTTGCAGCTGCTTGAGATTGTCCTGCACAATGTTCGAGAAGTTCTTCGTTGCCCTCGTGGAAAAGTATGTTGCTCCCTTTGCGGAAGTTGATCGTGATCAGCTCAGCGTTGCAGTGAGGGAGGGGAATGTTGTCTTACATGACGTGAAACTGAAGAAGTCGGCCTTCGATGACCTGGCCATGCCCCTCACCGTTAAGGAAGGAAGGATAGGTGAACTACGGATTGATGTGACGTGGAAGTCTCTCCGTCTCCACCCGGCCAAGATCCACGTCAAGGACGTTGAGCTGGTCCTGTCCCCCCTTGGGATAGACGCGTCAGCAAGCGTCCGAAGTGAGCGGCAGCGTCAAGCAGAGATAGAAGAGCTGCTTGTGGACGAACAGATCCGCCTGATGCGATCTCAAGGATCGAAAGCTCCCACCTTGCAGGAGCAGGCGTTTGTCGTGAGGCTTGTCTCCTCCATCATGAACGTGGTGGACTTTTCTGTGACGGGGGTGCACGTACGGTATGAGGACAAGCTGACGGATCCTAGTCGAACGATCTCCGCTGGGATAAGGATCTCGAAAGTGGAGTTTTGTTCGGTTTCTTCTTTCGCAAACGTGAAGGCGGGAGATGTGAAGATTGTAGATTCCGATTCGAACCTCAAGAGTCTCAACATTCAAGACTTCTCAGTTTATTGGCTCAGTGGTGGTGACAGCGCACCGTGTAATGGCAGCAGCAACAAAGCTTCATTAGACGAGTTTCCTGGTAAGAAAGTTCACACCAACCCTGATCTCGCATCGCTGAACAATCTGCTGCAGTCGTGTCAGCTTTCAACTTGCATGTCAATACAGTCCTTAACAGGCAGTCGAAATCTCTGAAGGGATGTCCACGTATCGACTGCCACTTCATGATGGAGCCAGAGGTTGACATCAAGATTGACTGTAATTCAAGACTTGCGGTGTTGTCGGCAGGTTCTGATGGAAGTGGGTTGTAGGTGGCACCATGTTGGACGTCTCGGCTGTGGTCGATGCTGCGATCCTTCACGCGAATCGCTCCAGGATCACACGGGAAAGGCCTTCATCTAGGTGAGAGAATGGATTGAATGCTCTCTGAACTTGTGGAGATGATTGTTGGGACCATCTTGACTTGTGATGTGGTTTCAGCATTCGAGGTCACTGCCGTGAGTGGTGGATGTATTCGTTTTCGTGTGTTGTGGACAGCTTGAAACAGCGGAAAGCAAGCTACAGGAAATCGAGCGTCCTCTCTATCATTCGTGATGGGAAGAAATATCGCTCTTGCTTCCAGCGCTTCTTGATGAATGACTTAGAGGAGGAAGGCCTTGAGGAGATGCGGAGACTCGAGAAGTCACTACCCCTCATCACTGTTATGGCGCTGAGAGGAAGGATAGAAGAGATCTGCGAGAAAGAGCTCCGCATGATGTCTCTGAAGAGCAAGGAGGCGAATGTGACAGGCCCGAACGTGTTCAGAGAGCTCCTCAAGGGTTGGAGGAAGAACACTGACGGGTCGTCGTCTCTGATGATTGCTGGAGTCGACTTGACCGTCTCGGAGGAGGAGCTGTGTGACTTCTGCAACGCAGAGGATGGGACGAAGTTCAACGACTTTGAAGGGGATGGAGCAGGAGACCCTTCTTTCTCTGTGAGGCTGCATGCGGGGGCCATCAGGATGAGCCTGAGTGACGTGAAGAAGCTGACGGGGGAGGACGGTGCCAAGGACGGCATCATCTCTACCGCTATCATCTCCGACGTGAGCTACAGCATCGTAGGGAAGGCGAGCGAGAAGATCGGAGCGTGCGGGGTCCCCGTGAAGATGCAGCTCGAGATCTCGTCGGTGGAAGTGAAGGACTTGGTGACGGCAGGGACGTCGTTCCCTGTCGTGCTGTCTCAGGGGAGGTGCTTCAAGGGAGAGACCCGGCCCTTCCTCGGGGTCGTCTACGAGGACCGGCATGACGACTGTGCCCTCCTCAATATCGTCATGGGCAAGGGCCTCTGGATCTATAGCATGCAGCTTGCCAGGAGAATCAGCGCACACCTCAGCATCTGCTGGAAGGTCGACATGCGAGCAGCGACCGGGCTGATCAGCAGGATGGCAGCGGCCTCGGTCGATCAGCAAAGGATGCTGGCGCAGAATCTGATCCGGAAGGCCGTGGAGACCAGGTCCCCTCTGGACATGTCTTTCGACATCAACCTGCCGTTGATCGCAGTCCCGCAAACTTGCTGCCCCGATTCCAGTGCCCCCTCGTCGACGGTCCTGCTCCACTGCGGCCGTGTCAAGGTCGCCAGCAGCATCGGCCCGTCGGCCTCGGGAGGAGGAGGAGGAGGAGAGTACGACAAGTACAGCATCGACTGGGAGGACATCCTTGTGTCCACCTGCTCGACCAGAGACAAGTGGGAGGAGAAGTCAGAGGCCCCGCTCCTCTCCCTCCCCAGGATCTCGTGGGTGGTTCAGATGTCTGTAGCTCGTCTCGACTTGAGCCTGACCCAGCTCAAGGTCGAGCAGACCTTGTGCGGTGCTCGCGTCTTCCTCCGGTCCTCCTCCCTCCGGCAGGCCACTGCTGTGTGGGTTCAGGTGAACGGAAGGAACGCGACTGTGGCTCCAGCCAAGTTGGAGGAGCAGGAAGTGTCTACCATGGTGAGCTTCGCGTACGGAGGGTTCCAGATGCTGGAGCAGGGGTGGGAGACGATGAGGAGGAGGGAGCTAGGGCTGCTGCAGGACCTCTACCAGGACCGGGAGCAGAGGATAAAGGCCTATGCGGGATGGTCTCGTGTGGAGTACCGGCTGGAGGTGGATGGACTGAGGTGTGAGGTGATGGAGGATGAGCGAGGGAAGGTCAATCAGCCCCTCGTTGAGCTCGGACTCGACGGCCTCGAGCTGGCAGCTCAAGTTAACAGTCTGGACGCGTCTGTGCGCATGAAAGTGTCCGACTTGTACATCAAAGACACGATGCAGGTATGAATGAAGAGGAGGAAAGATAGGAAAGGGAGTTGGGGGAGGGGGTTGGGGAAGGGTGAGGTGGGTGAGAGTGGGAGGGAGGTGGAGAGATGGAGGGAGGGAGGAAGATGAAAGAATTATGTGAGAAGAAAATGGGTCACTAGATAGTCAAGGGAGGGAGAGCAATGGTATAGAAGATGAGGGAGGAAAGAACCAGGAGCGATCGAGAGTATGAGGTCAGCAGCGGGGACCTGAGACTTCACTGCAGAAGTTTGGGAAAGACTACCTTTACATCCTTGGCAGCTCGGTCCAAGACAACAGGTGCCGTCCCGTGTGCAGCAACTAGCAGTTCACTGACATGTTGGCAGCTTCCTGGAGGGCCCGTCGGCTGCTCCCGTGCTGTTCGAAGGGGAGGGCAGGATGTGGCACCCGATTTCTCCCAGCAGGCAGGAGCGCGATGTCGAGATCCGGGTCAACGTGGGCCAAGTCTTCCTGGGAGGGAACCTGGAGACTATGGCGGAGCTGCAGAATTGTTTGGCGCTGGGGATCGAGGCAGGGCTGAAGGAGGTGGATGGGGGAGAAGAGAAGGAGGAAGGGAGAGCAGGTGTCCAGGAGGACAACACGCTGCTGGAACATGTAGTCTCAGGAGTCGTGAGCACGGCCGCGGCCATCGAGGCGGCGGAGACGAGGAGGAGAAGGTCGCTGAGCCTCCTGCTCGTCTCCAGGGTGCAGGCGATCAACGTGCTGATGCACATGGAGAGGGACAGGAAGGCGTTTCCTATCGCCCTGCTGTCTCTCCAGCGCTTCTACTTCGAGAACCGAGAGGACAGGACGGGTAGGATCGACATCCAGTCCTCGCTGGAGGGAGTGATCCTCCGCGATCTGACCCCAGCAGGGTCGAGGTACGAGAGGACCGTCTCCTTCGGGGTCGTTGGGGTTGAAGAGGCGGGAGGAGGAGCAGGAGGGGAGAGGAGCAAACTGGCGCAGGTGGAGTACATTCACTACGGGTCAAAGAACACGGCAGAGGCGAGGAAGGGGAAACTTCACGTGCGGTGGGGAGCTTGACGCGATCCTGGTCCCTCGTTTCCTTTCCGAGCTCTACGGGTATGTCCAGCAGAGCTCCATCTTCCGCTCCACCTCCTCCGCGCTCTCCGTCGCCTCCTCCAACTCTCATCGCTTCCGCTCGCGGCTCGACTCTGGGATGATGAGCCACTCGTATGACATGGAGATCCTGGTGGAAGTCAAGCAGCTGTCCGTGAAGCTGCCGGAGTCTTCCAACTCCGAAAACTGCATGTGCGTTGTGATCCCGGGCTTCAAAGTCGGCAACGAGTACAAGGGCGGGGAGGAGACGGCGACCGCGGACCTTCGCTTCCTCGTGTCATCGTACGTCGAGCACCAGCAGAAGGAGCTTCTGTCCTTCTCCTCCCTCATCCACTTCGCTCGAAGGACCAACCTGTCGCAGCTCAAGGATGAGGATGCGATCATCCGTGTCTCCGTCTCCGTCAGCCCCATCGTCCTCCGGCTCCACCAGCAGGCCATCGCCTTCCTCTCCCGCGCCACCATCGCGAGCATCGCAGAGGTCAAGGCAGCATGGAGTTGGCACTACCATGCGGGAAAGGCGAGGATGAAGTCAAAGTCGCTGCTAGAGGTCGAGCCGATCAGCCAGGCCCTCTCTCGAGCGATGAAGGATGCGGCGAAAGAGGAAGAGGTACCCCTCCCTCCCTCCCTTCCTTTCCCCCCATTCTCTCCTCCCTCCCCTATCCCACCCATCCTACAGCTTCTTTCCTTGATCCTCTCCCTTCTCTTTCTCGTTCGCTCCTCTCCTCTCCCTCTCCTCTCCCTCTCCCTCTCCCTCTCCCTCTCCTCTCCCTGACATCGGACGTGCTCAGGCTCGCCAGCTCTCGCAAGAGCGAGCTAAGCTTCACATGCTCGACCTCTGCCTCTCTGTGCAGCTGGAGACTCTACGCCTGACCGTCCTGAGTGCCGATGACACGAAGGAAGTCAGCGAGCTGGAAGTGAAGGGAGTCGGCGGGCAGATGAGAATCTGGAGCGACACCGCATGGATGGCGAGCGTGGAGGCTGGGGACTTTTCCCTGAGGGACGTCTGCCCTACCTCCAAGAATGTCTTCAAGGACCTCGTCCGGCCCGCCAGGGGGGAGGCAGCAGTGATCAGTTTCACGTACCAGGAGAGCGCAGAAGGGGACGGCGAGTTCGACCTGACCATGACGGGGCTACAAGTCAACGTGGCCGCCCATCCGATCATGGCGACTATGACGACCGTCTTCAATGCGTTCGACTCGAAGCCAACGGAGAACAGCGCGAGCGGAGGACAGTTCGAGTCGGCGGAGGGCAAAATCTCTGCCGAGCAGGAGGCCAGGATGATGGCGAAGGAGGGATACAGCTGGTGGGGGGACAGCAAGGTGGAGGGGAGGATAAGGGTGGGACGGAGCACAGTCATGGCCCTTCAGGACTGCACGGAGGTGGAGACTTCGAAGATTGCCGTGTCCTTTCAAGTGCTGGGGGAGTATCTTGCTGACCACAACACTGAGCGCATGCGGCTCGAGGTGCAGGACTTCTCGCTCTACTCGTTGATCAAGGAGCAGGCGGAGGAGCAGTACATGGTGGACAAGTCCAAGTTGTACTCCCTGCTGACGAGGGACTACAACGACGGAGGGAAAGTTCAGTCGTCGGTCAAAGTTAGCGTCCGCTCTGTCGACGTGATCGTGACGTACCAGGACGTGAAGCGCTGCTATACCCTCGTCCGAAACTTCGCCATGGCAGCGGAGGAGAGTGGCTTCGCAGAGACCACCGGCTACGTCTACTTCAGCTCGGGCATGGACCGGGACGCAGAAGTGGCTCCTGTGTTGCCCACGGCAGACTCCACGCTGAGCATGGAGTTTGACTTCCTCATGGACTGCTTCACCGTCTCCATCATCAACGACTGCATGGGTTGGAACGTTCCCTTCGCCACAGTGACGGCCAAGAACATTCAGTCCAAGTTCTCCTCCTACAACGACGACAGCGTGAAGCTCACCTTCCTGACGACCCTCGACGCCAACTACTACAACCTCCTCAACACCTGCTTCGAGCCCATCCTCGAGCCCTGGACCTTCAAGCTCGAAGCCTCCGAACTGCCAGGACGCTCGTCAGCCTCGGTGAAGCTCAAGTCAGACGCGAGGATCGAGCTGAACCTAGCTGAGATGCACATGCGCTGCCTGGTGCAGACGGTGGAAGGTTGGATGCAGGACAGCAAGACTTGGACTGCAGACACCGTCTCCCAGTCGAGCTTCTCCCCTTACCGCCTCAAGAACGAGTCCGGTATCCCTCTTACCTTCTGGCTGGGAGCAAGCCTGGACCCTCCTGCAGACGTCCAGCAGCAGAGGGAGCTGTCGAGTGGGGGAGAGGAGCCGTTCGAGTTCGCGCACAAGAGAATGCATCACTCGCGGCAGCGGGACATGTCGTTGGAGTTCCACACGCTCTCGATCAAGTTCGAGGGAGTCGACGACGTTCTCACCCACGTGCCTGTTGACGTGACCGGCGTCCACATGCTCCCCCTCGGCCCCCTGCGCGCCGTCGCGGAGATCCACAACGACGGGGGATGCAAGATCATCGCGATCCAGAGCACAGTCAAGGTGTACAACAAGACCACACTGATGGTCGATGCCTGCGTCATGAACGTGCTGGGAGAGGGAGGCGGCGTGTCGGAGGGAGGTGGCTCCATCCTCTGGAGGGAGAGCTTCGCGGGGGAGAGCCATGGCTGCGTCCCGCTGGCTCTGACCTCCTCCAAGTACATGAGCATCAAGCCTGCCGGGGACGAGTTCGGCTACTGCACACCCTTCCCCATCCCCTCCGAGCCTGTCACGGGCGAGTCTGTCTTCATCGCCTGCAAGTCGTTGGCGGGGGGCTCGGAGGAGGAGGGGGAGGAGGCGAGGGCCAGGTACTTCCGCGTGCGACTGGATGCCAAGAGGCCCATCGGGGGGCACGAGGAGAACATGAGGATTGTGATTTCCATCCACCCGGCGGTCCGCGTCTCCAATCTCCTCCCCTACCCAGCTGAGGTCGCCCTGTGGGCGGTTCCTCCTGGCAAGCCGGGGGTCAAGGTGGCGACGAGGCACGTGGGGGAGGGGCAGATCGAGCAGCTCTACTGCACTGACCTCAAGGTGCCTCTGCGCTTCACCGTCTTCCTCAGCGCCTTCCGGCACGTGAACAAGCCCATCCTCGTCTTCGACCCTGCTGGGGCTGTGGTGGAGAAGGAGATCGACCTGCTGGACGATGAGAGTCGAGTGCTGAAGCTCGGGGTAGACTCATCGACCTCGGCCTGGGGCGACGTCACCATCACCGTATACGCGCAGTACATCTTCCGCAACTTCACGAGCTTGCCGCTCATCTACGGCTCCTACAGGAGTGGAGCGAAGGTAGCGGCAGGACAGAGCTCGAGCTCTGGTGCAAACTCCTCCTCCTCCTCCTCCCCTGTCGCTAAATCGCAAAGCGCATCGAGCGCTGTGGAGTACCAGGCTGCATTCCAGGGGATCTATGCTGTCTTCGGGCCTCGCTCGGGCTTCCAGGGCAACGTCGTGCTGTGCGACCCACCCATGGCTGACGGGCCGATCAAGAACGCGGAGGAGATCAAGGGGAACATCGCAGTCATCCGCAGAGGCGTCATCCCCTTCACCGAGAAGGCGCGCAGCGCCGCCCGAGCAGGAGCCATCGCCGTGATCTTCATCAACTCGGACGAGTCGACTTTCCTAGCTGAGGGGGACAAGGGCCCGGGCATCCGCCTGCCCTGCGTCACGCTGAACAAGGCGGACGGCGAGGCTCTGCTTGAGCTGCGAGGGAAGGGGGACAAGGTGCAGGTGATGCCCGAGGGCCCCTCACGGAGCCACCGCACTACCTCGCAGGAGCTCGAGTGGAAGCGGCTGGTCAAGGCCATCGTCAGGGTGGGAGAGGCGGGAGCCGTTGGCTCTGCAACTCCGGAGCGGAGGGTCGTGAGCACGTCGGAGGAGCAGCGGAAGGAGAAGAAGTCGAGGAAGAAGGAGATTAGCTTCCCCGACAGCTGGATGGAGCAGCCTGGCGACATGCCCTTCATGTTCTCCTACGACCACCAGGACCTGACGGGGAACAAGGCGACGTTCTGCGTGCTCGGATCTGACTGGTCGTCATCCTTCTCCCTGGAGAACATGGGTACCACAGGGGTGCTGGAGGTGCCCGGCAAGGCTTCTGACCTCCCGTCCCTCAAGGGAGCGAAGCCCATGTACGAGTTCGGCCTCAGCTTCGAGTTGGGGACTGGTCACTACTCCCGCAGCAAGATCTGCAGCATCTTCCCGCGCTATACCGTCTGCAACAGGATAGGATACACCATCCAGCTCGTGCAGGTGGGGCTGGAGGAGGAGCACAACGCCGTGCTGGAGATCAAGGATGGGGAGCTGTTCCCGTTCCACTGGGTGGACGAGAAGAAGACTAAGGCGTGCAGGGCCCGAGTGGTCCCAGAGATCGGAACCCACGAGACCTACTCGACCGCATGGAGTGGACCCATAAGGCCCGACCAGGTCGGCAGCTTCTCCATCCGCTTCCCCCCCGAGAAGGACGGCGACTCTCCCCTCAACGTCTCGATCGAGATCCGCCTCAGGAAAGCCGCCGCCTTCATGGTGCTAAGGAGGGAGAAGGAGGATTACCCGCAGTATGCGGTAGACAACCAGACAAGCAAGACCGTCGAGTACTGGCAGGCCATCGAGTCCGTCTCCTCCAAGCTCACAGTCCACAAGCTCGCCCCCGGGCAGCGCGCGCCTCTGTGCTGGGACCGGCCGCACGAGGCGCACGTGATCAGCATGAAGATCGAGGGGGTGAAGGAGAGCGTGTCGGTCAAGATGAACAAGTTCGCCACCTTCCAGCTGGCTGGAGGCATCCAGGCTGAGGTGTTTGCCGACGGCCCCACGCGCTCCCTGAGGGTGAAGGACCTGTTGGCGAGCAGCAGCGTGTCTTGCAGTGCGAGCACTAAGAGTGAGGAAGACGATGTCAAGTACGCGTTCCAGGTGGAGCTGTCGGGGGTCGGGGTGAGCGTCATAGACGCGAAGTTGGACGAGATCATGTACGGGGCCCTGCTGGACATCTCGACGTCGTACCGGGTGACGCGCAGTGACTTCGAGTTCGAGGTCAAGATTGACAAGGTGCAAGTTGACAACCAGACGGACAGGGGCCCGGAGATCCTGCTGGGGTTGGAGATGGGGAAAGGGGAGGGCAAGCCCGCGATCCACGTCAGCATGGTGAGGTCAAGGGTGTACAAGAACATATCCTTCTTCAAGTACTTCGCCTTCTCGTTGCGAGAGATGTCGCTGGACCTGGAAGAAACCATCATCATGCGGCTCCTCGACGCGGCTCAGAACGTCGTCGACTCCTCGACCATCTCAGTCTCTGACGAGAAGCCTGACGACCTGCGGGCCAGCGGCTTCAAGAACCTGAGGTTCCTGGAGAAGGAGGCGATCGGAGGTGAGAAAATGTACTTCGAGCTCCTCCAGCTCCACCCCATCGTCGTCAACCTCTCCTTCTACGGTACCGGAGCTCTGATGGATCGAGCATCGACGGAGGGCGGAGGGCTGAGCTACAACCCCATGTTCGCCGCCATGAAGGCGCTCGGGGTTGTGGTCACCAACATTGACAAGGCTCCCATCTGCCTCAACGCCCTCGTTCTCGAGCGTCCGTTCGCTACCTCCCAGGAGCTCAGCAGCTCCATCCGCAAGCACTACCGCACTCAGCTCATTCAGCAGCTCTACAAGCTCGTCGGGTCCTTCGAGTTCCTCGGGAACCCCGTCGGGCTGGTCAACAATCTGGGCACGGGGGTGCAGGACTTCTTCTACGAGCCTGCCCAGGGAATGATGAAGTCGCCGGCGGAGTTCGCCAAGGGGATGCAGAAGGGGAGCCTTTCGCTCTTCAAGAACAGCACCTACGGGGTCTTCAACGCTGCCTCCAAGATCACCAGCTCCATGTCCAAGAGCCTCGTTCAGCTCTCCGGTGACTCAGACTATGCTCAGAAGCGGCAGGAGTCGCAGAGCCAGCGGCAGAAGGCCGGCAGCTCCAACCTGGCGCAGGCCCGGCAGGACGCGCTCAACGAGATGTCGGAGGGTTTCATGGGCATCTTTGCGAAGCCTATGGCAGGGGCGCGCGAGGGGGGGGCGTCCGGATTTTTCTCCGGGCTGGGGAGGGGCTGCTGGGAGCTGTGGTGACGCCGACAGCAGGGTCGGTGGTGGCGGCGGCGGTGTCGGCGGCGGTGGTGGAGGAGGAGGAGGAGGAGGAGGAGGAGGAGGTCTTGATGGGGTTGATGATGGTCGCAGGGCTGATGGACCTCACGTCAAAGGCTACCGAGGCTGTGCGCGACACGACCAAGGTCTGCTCCCCCATGCTCATCAGCCAGCTCTCTGCTCTCTCCTTCCGTGCTCTTGCCGTGCTCCTGTCCAGCCATCTCCCTCCCTTCCTCGTCCCCTTGTGGCTCTCGCAGCTCTGACAGCCTCACCTTCTCCTGCAGGACGGGGAAGTGCTGAAGAGGTTGAGGCCTCCGAGAGTGAACGTGGGGGATGGGGTCTTGAGATTGTACGACGCGAGGTATCTTCCTTCCCCTCTGCTCGTCTCCTGCTAGACGCTAGCTCCCTTCCCCTCTGCTCGTCTCCTGCTAGACGCTAGCTCCCTTCCCCTCTGCTCGTCTCCTGCTAGACGCTAGCTCCCTTCCCCTCTGCTCGTCTCCAGCTAGACGCTAGCTCCCTTCCCCTCTGCTCGTCTCCTGCTGGAGGCTCACACGGTCAAACTTCAGGTCTGCCTATGGCTGCAACGCCATGCGCGTGATTCACAGCGGGTCCTGGAAGAACGATCGGTGAGGCGGGCTGACTTGTTGTCTCCTCCTTGCGGTCTGGTGACCCTCTGGCTTCAGCTACATCGGATTCTGCGTGCTCGACGCCAACGAGGCTGCGCTGGTCACGGACAAGAACATCTGCGTTCACAAGTTCTCCTCCCACGAAGTCGCCTGGGAACTTCCGATCGTAGCCGTGAAGGAGGTGCGTCTGTCCTGCCTCCTTCTTCTCCACCTCCCCTTCTCCTTCTCTCTCCTCCCTTACTTCGACCCTCAGGTCCAAGTCGATGGTAGCAAAGTGCTTGTGTTGCCCCAGGACGGGATCCAACCAGGTCTGACGGACCCCTTCTCCCTCGCTTCCAGCTCACCCCCAGCACTTGCTCGAGCAGTTAACGACGCCGGGGCGAAGACGGCAGTCACGCCTATGACGTGCACTGACTCTCGATACGCGGAGTACCTCGGGGATGTGATCAGGTGAACCGTGACGATCCTCTTCCACGGGCCTGACAGCAGGCGAGCAGGCGAGCAGTCTCGGTCGCAGGCATTGAGTTCATGCATCGCAAGTCAAAGACGGCAAACAGCGAGTACATGCTGTGAGACAAGAGACGAGTACATGCTGTGAGACAAGAGACGAGTACATGCTGTGAGACAAGAGACGAGTACATGCTGTGAGACAAGAGACGAGTACATGCTGTGAGACAAGAGACGAGTACATGCTGTGAGACAAGAGACGAGTACATGCTGTGAGACAAGAGACGAGTACATGCTGTGAGACAAGAGACGAGTACATGCTGTGAGACAACAGGAGATGGAGGAGCGCGAGTGAATGAGTCCATGCTCTTATGATGTAGCATTGCGCAGCCCCACCCTCCTTGCATGAACAATCTGCTGACCACACGAGCGCGTACGGGCATTTGTGTGCGTGCTGGGTGGTCTAGATGTTCTACTCAAGAGTCATGTAGAGAATCAACTCGCTGTGAACTAACGGAGAGCACACGATGAGCCACTGTAATGGTCTGACGTGGTTGCGAGGGAGCGAGCCAGCCTCCTCCTCCTCCTCCTCCTCCTCCTCCTCCTCCTCCTCCTCCTCCTCCTCCTCGTGTCTAATCTCTTCCTCATTCTCTACCTTCTCTCTCCTCCTCATTCTCTACTTCCTGGGACCTGATCATTCTTCGGAGGATGAAGGGACTTGCGTCGAGGTAGAGGAGGAGAACTCGTAGCTCCCTGTCTCCATGCTTCCCGAGGGGCTCGATCCTACCAAATCGTCGCTGTCAGGGAGAATTGCCTTCCTGTCCTTCGAGGTGACGTCGAAGAGCTCCGGATACCTCGGATGAGGATGAGTCTACCTCTTGCACTGTCCGCATGCTTACATCTTGTAGAGCCGGTAGCTCTGAGGCGTCAGCTCCTTCTGCTTCATCTCTAGCAGCTCTGCTTGAGTGAACTCCCCTCTCTGCAGTTCAAATGTCAACATTTATGCAAACACTCCGTTAAGAAGAGAATTGCCATCACCTTTTGTTTCTGCCCCAAGCTCTCTCCTATTTCTCTTTGTTTCCTGGGAGGACCATCAGTCTTGTACGCACGCGTGCATAACTTCACCTTCGTATTTCCTTTTCAGACCTCTTAGCAAGGTCAGGGAAATGTTCCCTCTGTTAAAGAAAGACGTCAGCATCGACAAATTGAGATCTTAGATGATTACAATGTATGTTGAGTCATAGCCCATCTGCTTTGCTTTCAGTCTTGATTTTCTAGCGTACTCTGACGCCAGAAACCCCTTCTTTCCTCTCTTCGGTTTCTTGCCAACCTGTTTCTCTGCATCCTCGCTTTCCCGTTCATCCCTCCTTGCCGCCCTGATCGGCGCGTAGTCGGGGTGAACTTGATCCAACTTCTTCACTCCTCCTCGCAACTGCATGACGTACTGCTGCCTCGATAATTGAAAGAACCACTCAGCCTGCATGGGATGATGATGATGATAATGATGATGACTGCTCTCACATCCTTCTGCAACGACTACAAGGACCAAAACGGTAAGGATGATCGAAACATATTGAATGTTGTAAAACGCAACCATCATCTTGCAACGGTATGCCCGACGTTGGGCGTTCGCTCTAATAATAGAGTGGTGAAACAAACATTCTCTTGCTTCACAAGCTCATGCTAAGCCGTGCACAATGTAGCCCGTGTTTTCTTCAGTCGATCAGGAGTTCATGTTTCATGCTATGTAGTAGAGGTGGAGGATAGACAAATGACAGAACCTGACCAAGTGAAAGTAATCCAGAAGACTCCCCGACCTTGAATTCGTCGGCTAGAAGACTATCAGAAACTATCGAAGTGAGGAAGGCATAAGTAGGGTTAGGTAAGAAGAGTTTGTATCGAGTGAGTGCGGGAGGCTAAAAGGGAGGGGAAAAGGGAGGGAGATGGGAAAAGAAGAAGACGAGAGAGGAGGAGGATTAGAGGGGGAGGGGGAGGAGGAGGAGGAGGAGGAGGAGGTTGAAGGAGAACTCGCTTCAGCTGGCTACAGCTGCCCGGGCACGCAGATGGGGCAGGTGAAGAGCATGGTGGAGTCGCGGCCGCGGCTAGACTTGGCGTCAGGATGGATCCCTAACTCGGACTTCATGCCCATCAAGAGGCACTACCCTGAAGAAGCCCTGGTGCGAGCATGGCTGAAGCTGCTGCGGGCGACGCGAGGAGGAGCCGATGGCTACACGTGCTCGAGCTCTGCTTCCTTCGACATAGCCGACG
>NW_005434609.1:241601-291751 GCF_000315625.1 Guillardia theta CCMP2712
TTTGTCCATGACGTAGAGAAGCCGTGGCGAAATAGCCAAGCCCTCTCCGCCCCCCAGGCGGTCTTTACTGTCGAGCGCCTCCCCCCCACCGGGACTTCGTCGATTCCAGTATTTTGTGTAACGATGGTTGAGTTTACTGTCAAAAGTAGGGCGGAGTAGGAGGAGAAAAAAAAGAGAGAGGGAGGGGGAAGAAGAGGAAGAGGAGAAGGAGGAGGAGGAGGAGGAGGAGGAGGAGGAGGAGGAGGAGGCTCGTTTCTTCTCAACTCGCTGCTCTTCACGACTCGGCCTCGAACATTTCAATTTCGGTCGCATCGAATACTGTGCCCTCATCCCCTATGGACCCAGGCCGCATTTCGCACGGTCAGCTCTGATGACTGAGTCACTTTCGGTCACTCAGTGCCGCAGTGGCCGGCAACCCGGCCCGGCACGGCCCGGCCCGGCCGCCGGCTCAGTGCCCGGCCCGGGTTGCACTGCAAGGCTGCCACGGGCGCTAACATGCCCGCCTCACCGAGTCTTGTTAGCTCCAAGGCAGCTGGCACCTTTTAAGTGCCTTCCATCCGCCTGGCAAGCGATGCGACTAGTGACCTCTTGACCCTCTGACCAGGGGGTAGGGTAGATGATTTCATCCATGAATACAGGGGTAGTTTGTAGCGGAAGAAGTGGGTGGGTACTACTGAGAAGGAGATTTTACCTGGTGGGGTGGAATTGGTGTTGGCATGTGCGATATAAGAGGGGAGATCAGTGAGACGGAAGAACAAGAGACAGACAGAGAAATATAGAGACACTTCACATCAATCCAAGCTAGAACCATTATGTCCCCACAGAATCTCATCTTGCAAAGATTCAGCCTTGTTGTTATCGTGCTTGGTTTGGTCTTGCTGATTGTATCAAGCTTATTGCTATCGCAAGTAAATCCATGGTCCACCGAATGCGGTGGAATTCGTTCCGTCAAACCCCAGCTTTCTTTGCATGAGTTCGCACTCCTCAAGAAGAAAACGAAGACAAGCGATTACTTCTCCGATTACTTTTCGGATTTTTTTGCAGACGATTGTCCTTGTGATGGATTGACCGCAGCAGTTCAACTTCTTGGCGGCTTTCCAGCATTGTTCGCCATGTTCCTAAGTTTGTATGAATTACATGTAGGCACAAGGGGTTTTCTCGCAAGCATCAACAAATACCCGCCCCATACTGGATGTCTAGCCGGTGCCCTTACCATCTCCTCCGTGCTTGTGGCTCTCGCTTCGAGCGCTTGCCTCGCTTATGTAGGAGCTGTTTCACACACCTTCTGTGGTGAGCTCTCGCTTGTTCGTTGTCCAGAGTTGTAACAAGTTAATGATTGTTTGTTTTCAGACTGGCGTGAAAAGATTTGGGTTACATTCGTGTTCTTGCTCGGCATTCCAGTGTTTCATGTCAAGCTGTACTATGCCGCGCTGCAGTGGACTCCGGAACATCAGGAGGACAAACATGAGACTCCTGGGGACTCTGCAGCAACTCCTACAGTCATGGCAGCCATCGTGAATGTAGAGCAGCCGGTCGACAAAGAAAAGAAACACAAAGTTGCAAAGAAGCCCCAGCCACCCAAGAAGCTTGTTCAAGCACAGAGACGCGACTCGACCGACAGCAGCAGTGACGACGAGGATGAGAACAAGGCATCAGGTGTCGACCGAGTCTGACCCTCCCTGCTTCATTTCAGATCTTATTTCTTTTAGCTCCATGGCTACAAATACTTCCAATCCCTGTATTCTTGAAAATGATATTTTGCCCACCAACATTGGTTTGCTGAATTAAAACAAATAAACCAGAGAGTCGTTACCATTCTTGGTTCACTGTCAGATCCGGTGTAATTCCAATCATGAATGTTTCTAGGTAGTCAGGTTGTTTGTCGGTAGACACGTTTCAACGAAGCATCCGGCCGATAATGCATCGTTGGCAGCAAAATTGAGAAGATTGCACCGCACTACTGAGAAGGCTAGTTACTCAAAGTTAAGTTAAATCATTATCAGTGTACGAGATGAGTAAAGATACAGGTACGGTAGCATAACGGTGGATCTAAAGTTTACTTAACACTCCTCAGTCACTACTAAAGTTGCTGTGGCGCTTTTGCTGGGGACGTGATTCCCGGACCTCTCTCAAGGACCGGTACCTTGCACCAGCCCGTGTGCCACATCGGGGGTGGGTAGATTCGACTTCCTAGCTCAACTCCTGCCCGTGCGCTCACAGGTTGAAGGCATCAGGCCCACCGCTCGCTAGTGCTGCTGGTTGTTCATCGTCAGCGACATGTGCCAGATCACCATCATTGTCTTGATCCCAATGTGTGCCGTTATCGTATTCCTCGGTCTCGGCCTCTTCATCTCGGGGATTGTCGCGGCTGTTATCAAACCCCCTGGTGACTGTAAGAAAGCTTCATCGACCTACAACTCCGGGTATACGGTTGGATACAACTCAGGATACAAGAATGGATATAGCCATGAGTTCAACTCTGGATTCAACTCTGGATTCAACTCTGGATACAACTCAGGATACAACTCAGGATACAACGCAGGGTTCTCGAGCACGGGATACAACGTTGGATATTACATGGGACAATATCAACCAGGATATCAACAAGGTTACTCCAATCAAGTCCAACTTGGATATTCCACCGGATGTTCGGGATACCTAGCCTATGAATATAACTTAGGATATCAGGGTGGCTACCCGTCAGGATACAATGCTGGATACAGCTCGGGCTCTTCAGGTTTCAATATGGGATACAACATTGGATACAACAATGGATACAACTCAGGCTATCAGACAGGACAGACTGCTGTGCAACAAAACATTGGATACAACTCTGGTTACTATTCAGGGGCATTCAATAGCTTACAAACTCTCTCAGAGAATAGCCAAGCGTACCAAAAGCAATACATTGTTGACTACAATGCAGGATACAACTCGGGATATCCCAGTGGAACCGTTAACCAAGCAGGGAGATATTTTAACCCGTATAGTTTTTGCGTTGAGGACTCGAGTCTGGCCATGGGCGCTATCCAAGCTTCGGCTTTGTTGGCATGCATTCCTGCATTCTTTGCTGTGCTTTCGGGAGGTTTGGGTATCTGCGCTGGCAGGTTCAGAAACAAAGTTGTAGGAGGCTTGCATCTTGCTTGCCTTATTTTGGCTCTTATCGGCTCAACGTTGGGGGCGATATTGCTTCCTTTCATTGCATTGTTCGGGGTTGCGGGATCCTGTGGTAAGTTTATTTGTTTTGTCCATGATCGATTCGATTACAATCATCCATTATACTCCTCCTGACTGCCTGTGACCCAACACGTACTTTGCAGGTACTTCTCTTCTGGATAATTCCTTCTGTAATACCTTCATATCAATTTCTATCACGATCATCTCTTTCAATGCAGTTGTTGCGCTCTACGGATTTTCACTTTCGATTATCACTTGCATTCTCTGCTGTCAACCTGAGGAGTGGATCCAAAGCGGCACAACACTGGTGATTCAGGGAGGTCAATCAGGCTTGCCTATTGCGCAGGTGACTACAGAGATGGTTCAGCCAGGAGCAGGCCGGTCTCAAGGAAACCGGCAAGGAGTAGACGCGGCAGCTGCTGGCGACCTAGCCTTCTCCTCTCAAGCGTGTGGAGTATCAGGACCACAGGCACCTCGTATTACGACTTGAGTGTAGTAGCGTTGAGGTATGCCGTCTGTGCTACAAAACTTAGCAAAGGAGAACTCCTTTCTATTGTTTTTCTGCGATGATCAGATCGTTTGTGAATTGTTCCAAGGAAAATTGAAAATTCCTGAAAAGTTTAATCTTTCACCGAGCCTGTGATAATGATTGAAATGTTAGAGTCACTTGGCAAGCCTCGCCGCTCAGGCTCTCAGCTCTTTCAATGCAGCTGAAGTTCGTATCGTCCACTGCCAACGAGGCTCCGATTCACACGCTCACTGATTTTCATACGGGCCCAAAGGTGATGTGAACGAGCCGGCAGGTAGTATGGCTGAACTAGTTTGTCTTGGCTGCCTTTCAGCTCTTGATATCTACTTTTTCTGAGGCAAGCTTGCTCCTGTGTGTTAAAAAGCGATCTCAACAGAAAGACTAGAGGCACCAAGACGTGGGTGAAGTTGACTGGTACGATAACATCAAGGAAACAGTTCGTAGGGATGTAGCAAATAGAAGTCACGATGAAGAGGTGATGTTTGAATTCATCTTGGCAATGTGCTTGTCAGTGACAACTTGGAAATCTTAGGACACCATCCATCGAATGTTTGATGGCATCACTTGCATGCTCTGCTGTCAACCTGAGGAGTGGATCCAAAGCGGCACAACACTGGTGATTCAGGGAGGTCAATCAGGCTTGCCTATTGCGCAGGTGACTACAGAGATGGTTCAGCCAGGAGCAGGCCGGCCTCAAGGCAACCGTGTCAGAGCCAAGGTAAGGCCTGACAGCACTCAAGGCTAGGCTTAGCCTCGATCGTCAACCAAGTCAGTCAGAGGTCTCTCGAACGACTAGAAGCTCATAACGGCTAGATGTGCTCTGGTGCCTTCCTCGAGCCTATGTATGGATCAGCCACTTGAGCTAGAAGGGTCTGTTCTCTCCTCAGGTTGTATGCCACGCTGATCTAGCATCGCTAGTAAACTCACTACACTACACCTTTCTGTGTGATCCAGCGGAGGTGCCTTGCCGTAAAGCTTCGGAGTGTAACAAAGCGGCAAGGAGGAGACGCGGCAGCTGCTGGCGACCTAGCCTCCTCCTTCCAAGCGTGTGGAGTATCCGACGAGCTTTTGTTATTGATTTGACTGAGGCCAGCTTGCCAAAGTTGTTGTTCCCGGATGAGTAAAACACGCTTTCGGCCCTATGGCAGTTGAAAATTTGGCCCTGGGCTACTCCTTGCCAGCAACGCATGGCGGCAGAGAGAGCAAGTGACGGCAACGAACGTCATGCGAGCCGACCCATGTCGTCATGCGATGTCATCGTAGCGCACGAGCATAGCACAGTGATCTCAACAGAAAGAACCATAGCGATTGTAGAGGCACCAAGACGTGAGTGAAGTTGATCGGAAATCAGCTGTCTTGCATGCTCCTCGTGCGTTCAGAGCAAACCCACTGAACCATTCCACCCTTCGATTGTTCGCCGAGGATTCCTCAAAGCTTCTCGACATGAACAACGAAGACTGGTACGATAACATCAAGGAAACAGTGCGTAGGGATGTAGCAAATAGAAGTCACGATGAAGAGGTGATGTTTGAATTCATCTTGGCAATGTGCTTGTCAGTGACAACTTGGAAATCTTAGGACACCATCCATCGAATGTTTGATGGCATCAAGACTTACTTGTCAAAGGAGTCTTCTCGCCACATGTGAGCTTATAGGAACCAGAGATGATCGAACATGACGTTAAAACAGCAACCAGAAGTACTTGATCGCCCTTCTGGAGGAGGTTGAGATTGCTTGCAGGTGTGAAGAGAGGGAAAGAGAGATGTTTGAGGTCTGACATGTCAATGTCCCAGCAAACTCTTTTCCTTCAAGTCATCGACGAGCTCTGTTCACGCGCAACCGACAGACGAGGTAGAGGCATTCATGCCTGTCATGGGATGGAGGGGGCGCTTAAGCTGACTTGTAGCGCCAGTCCATCGGATATCGTCAGGGGAGAGCGACTTTGAAACAGAAGTTCATTGAGTTCGATGACTTCGCCAGCCCCCTCCCTCTCAACTTTCAAAGCCCTGAGGTTCATGCTGAGAGATCGGAAAATTGTGAGGGATTGACGAGTATCGTAGGAAGCGTTTCGTCACCTGGACAGGTGTTTCAAGAATGATCAAAGCTTCTCTCACTGTATCTTGTGCTGCATGAGAGAAGACACAAGGAGGAGCGATCGAGATCAACCAAAAGCTTGTCCAAGATAGACTCAAAGTCGGACGAGGCTTGAACCAGAGACAACTACTTGTTAGGTGACATGCGAGCAGGATGGAGCTCAAGAAGAAGCGTCTCAGCCAAACAAACATAAGAGCGAACCTCCCTCATTCAGCTCCTGGACGACCAGCAACGTCGCTTGGATTCCTAGAAGGAGAGATCTCACAAGAGGTACTTCGTCGTCGTCATCATCATCATCTCCATCTCCATCTTTAGCTTTCGTTTTCATCTTATCGCCAGGAGCTGCCATCTTCAATCATCTCGAGTTTGAAACAAGTACCGCTGCTCGCTGTCGTCTGCTTTTGTTGATTCTTTTCAAGGACTTCGTTTCGAAACAATCGCAATCGTTCGTCCCAGCATCATCGACCATCGATTCTTGGCCGAAAATGTCCATCCAACATCATCAGGTCTTTCTCCTTTGCTCGACGAGCTTGTGGTGACGCTGGATCAGACCGCTCCTCTCTCCGAGTTCCAAGACCTTCCAAAGCGGCGGAGCTACACGAGCATGATCCAGAAGTCTCTGGTGGTGGACGACTCGAGCCCGGTCATCCCCGTGTACTCGAGGTGAGCAGAGGAGAAGCGACGAGCAGAGGTGAACCAGCCTCGCAGCATTCAGTCCAGCAAGGTCCCAGCAGACCTGGAAAAGATCCTCAACTACATCGACGTGGAGTTCTCCAAAAGGAAGTGTCAGGCTGACGTGTACGATGAGTCGAGGTATCGCATCTTCGATGAAGCCCTCACGCGAGTCATCCGAACCTTCAAGGTCCTGCGGCTGCTGTTTCCCCTGACCTCTCAAGTGCCTGACAGAGCTGGGCGCCGCTGCTGAAGATGATTCAGTTGGAGCTCCAGTCTTACGTCGCCTTCCTGACCTCGGAATGCGCGAGCCACCTCCAGGCTCGCGACCTCGCGCGGCTGTCAGAGGCAGAGCAGCGAGCGAGGATGGTGTCCCTGAGGCAGGTCTCTTCTGCCCTCTCAACCCCTTCCGTCACATCAGCTGATCGTGAACGCGAGCAGGAGATGATGCAGCAGCACTTGGAGAAGGAGGCGGAGCATGCGGAGGAGGTAGACCGACTGTCCTCGGAGATCGCAGCATTGCAGGAGACGGAGGTCAAGCTGCGAGAGAAGGTTGCGGAGCTGAGGAAGATGGATGAGGTGAGAGGACAGGGACGGTTTCGGCTGGTGACGTCGATGTGTAGGAGAACATTCAGAAGAACAAGGACATCAACCGGCAGCATCAGATGGTGCTGAAGATGTATGTCAAGATGCAGAAAGACTACCAGACTGTGATGACCACCACCGGTTCTCAAAACATCGAAGAGTTTCTGCAGTCCTACCACAATATGGTGAACATTAACAGCGTTTGGGAGTTGCAGAATCGCTTTCAGGTGTGTTCGACATGTTTTGTCTTTCATCTGACGCCATGAACAACAGGACGAGAAAAACGAGATCCTGTCGTCCAAGCAAGAGGTTGTGACGAAACTGAAGGAAGCAGAAGTTGTGGTTGAGAAACTCTCGGCATCCTTGAAAGATTCCACTGCACACGCCTTCGAGCTCATCACCTACAACGACTCGATCTTGTTCTTCCTCCCCGCACAATTCCCCGAGTGTGAATCGGTGAAGCATGCATCGCGCTGCTCGCCCTGACCTGCTGCTTGCAGTTCAAGTTCAAGAATGGCCGCCTGCACATCGAAGACGCGGGCAGCGGGAAGACCAAGGAGGCTACGCTCAAAGCTGCGCTGCTGTGCATCCGGAGCGCAGTGAACGGCATCAACGAGCGGTATGAACGCGCGCACTCGCTGTACCTCGAGACCCTCAAGCAGCTCATGCTGCTGACCCGGGAGACTCTCCCCGAGTGGACGGCCACCAAGATGCTGCCGGGGCGAGGGGGAACGGAGGATGTTCCAGCGATACTGCAGGCAGACGGGCAGGTCAAGAACCGCAACCTGGCGTACCAGGACGTCATGGCAGCAGCAGTCGCCACGGTAGAGGAGATCGCGAGCCAAGAGTTGGAGGGAGACAAGTGGGAGATACTGGAGCGAGTCGCTCTCTCCAAGGGGAACTCCAAGGCCCGACGGAGCGAGTGGGCCTACAGCTTCCTGGATGCTCTGCGCCGGTACAAGCAGCAGAACTTCTGGGTGAGAATGTGCCTGAGGCTCTTCGAAGGAGTGGTCTACCCGCAGGTGGTGAGGTCAATGAGAGATCTGTTCGAGCGCTTCAAGGAGGCTCTCAAGATGAAGGACGCGGCCGTGAACAAGAGGGAGAGCGGGCGAGTGCCGCGGAGGCTCTTTCAGTCTGTGATTGCTTCCTTCTTCGACCCCTCCTCCAAGATCTTCTGCGGGCAGGTCAAGAGCCCCGAACGTCTCAAGGAGCTGCTGCGGTGCATCGAGGCAGACTCGCGTCTCAGCTACTGGGGAGTCAGCGACAAGGAGATCCAGTACAGCAAGCTGCTGGGGCCTGGCAAGGAGGGGGAGAGCAGCAGCTTCTGCGAGCGGTTCCTGGAGCAGCTGTACGAGGAGAGACAGGAGTACATCAAGGACATCGTCTTCAGCGTTCAGAGGAGCAAGCCCTTTCACAGGGACTACCTCCTCTTCGACGAAGCCTTCTTCGCGTACAGGCGCGTCGACCCCGATGCCGGCAGAGAGCTGGTGCGCTCGAACCTCGAAGCAGTCATGTCTCCCAACGAGCGCATCAGCGTCGCTGAGTTCCAGGCTCGCATGTGGCCCATGCACCTCTACCGGCTGACGCCGCGAAGCGACGAGCGGGTGGAGCGAGCCTTGCGATGCAGGTCAAGAGATCTGGTGGTGGCGCTCCGTAAGATCAGATCGTTTCTCATCTGCCTTAGAGTCGTGCATAAGATCTCTAAGGGAAGGTGATTGTAGATACTTCAAGTACAACTCGTGACTGGCGAGTCTCATCGCTCTCCCGGGGGCCATCATGCACCATTACCATCCAACTTGACAATGATCATCACCATTACCACCATCACCATCACCATCACCATCACCATCACCATCATCACCATCACCATCACCATCACCATCACGGTTTCCCAAGTTTTGAACAACCGTAGGCTATCATGGCAACTCAATAGCCTCGGAGACTCATCACTAGGCCTCAGTGTATTGCCGCCAGAAAAAGAAAGAGACTGAGAAAATGAATTAGCTCTTTGAAATCGCTGCTATAATGAGCTTAACTGGTAAAAGCTGTGGAAGAGTCACGAATTGACGAAGAGGAGCAGAGCAATGCAGGGTGAGAAGAAGAGACGAGGACGAGACTAGAGCTGATAGTAGAGCTGATAGTAGAGCTGATAGTAGAGCTGATAGTAGAGCTGATAGAAGAGCTGATAGTAGAGCTGATAGTAGAGCTGATAGTAGAGCTGATAGTAGAGCTGATAGTAGAGCTGATAGTAGAGCTGATAGAAGAGCTGATAGAAGAGCTGATGGTAGAGCTGATAGAAGAGCTGATGGTAGAGCTGATAGTAGAGCTGATAGTAGAGCTGATAGTAGAGCTGATAGCAGAGCTGATGGTAGAGCTGATAGTAGAGCTGATAGAAGAGCTGATAGTAGAGCTGATAGAAGAGCTGATAGAAGAGCTGATGGTAGAGCTGATGGTAGAGCTGATAGTAGAGCTGATAGTAGAGCTGATAGTAGAGCTGATAGTAGAGCTGATAGTAGAGCTGATAGTAGAGCTGATAGTAGAGCTGATAGTAGAGCTGATAGTAGAGCTGATAGTAGAGCTGATAGTAGAGCTGATAGTAGAGCTGTGCGATGGTACAAGGTTGAAAGATATACGTATGCCATTGTTTGTTTGTTTGTTTGTTCAACATCGACATATGTCCTGTTTGTATTTTTGACATCTTAGTCTTCCAGGGAGGGGGGGAGAGGGCATCTTTCAAATGATCTGCAAGACCCCGTTGCAGCGGCACCTGCGGCCTGTGAACATGCAGCCATTCAAGGCGTTTGCTGCGGCAGCTGTGTCGGCGTTGGTCTGTCTGATTGTGCTAACTCAGGTACGACGTGTTGTCTTGTCACTTGGCAGTCTGACTTTACTCGTGTGTTGATCCAGGTATTCGCTCCTCATTCTCAGCACGTCGAGGTGTGCCTTTCACTCCCCAGTTCCTCGCTTTCTGACGACTTGTGATGTGCAGCTCAAGGGCCGAGACGTGAACAATCTTCTATCAGAAGGGCTGCGGGTGTTGAAGAAGTTGAAGCAGAGCAGTGGCGCAGGAGCAGAGTCAAAGTTCAACGTAGAGCTCCAAGGATTGTTGCACGACAAGATCAGTGCAGCCCCAGTGCCCATCAAAAGTGCAGGGCAGCCACCTCATAGCGATGAATATTTCAACTTCGACTACTATCCACCTCACTTCCAGCTCCACAAGAAGCAACAGGACTTGACAAGAAGACTGATGACGAGGAATCAGCTCCACAAGGTCAGCGCCCGGCCCGGTAGCTTCTGTCAGCTGACTTGCCCTCAGGCCTTGGGGATGCGAAGGATTGAAGGCCATGGAAGCCTCGATGGGATGTCAGACGAAAGAGTTCCGTTCTTCAGAGCGTAAGGCTGTTCTGGCCCTCCCCGTCACTGACATCCGTCATGCAGAGATCTGCCACAGGTCAGGCTCGCTCGCTCGCTGACTGGGCAGCCTCAGCACAAGAAGCTCAAGGGGGTGAAGCAACCTTCCAAACTGTCCAACCTCTGGCACCTGTACGTGAATCAGAGCACCGGGTTGCCAGTCTTTGTGAACTCTAAGACGGGTCAAGTCTCCAACGAGCTCCCGACGGAGATGCGGCATAGCATACTGATGGTAGACGACGCTGCTGAGTCGGACCATGGCAATGTGCATGGAAATCGTTTCGAGGTCAATGGTCCAGGTTCCACATTGCCAAGGGAAGACCCAAGGGGAGTGGTCGACCCAAAGACAGGTATCATTCAAGGATCACGTCTTGTAAGCGTGATCATGCTCTCCTGCTGACCTCGTGCCTCAGGAGTTGTCATCTCACGAAACGTGGTGGACATGCATAGAATGATGCCCCTCCCCTGGTATGACGAGTCGTCTACCATCCAGAATCAGAGGAATGCTCTTCGAATCCAGAATGGCCCCAACACAGCAACGGGAGGATCTCCCGCGAAGCTAGAGGGCCTCGGGATCAATGTCGACGACGATCCTTTGCAGGTTTACTCGGTCGAAGGCGACAGGCAAGACAATGCCAGGCTCAAGGAGCAGGGAGTGCGAGTATCCCACTTTCCTTTCAACATCTACAAGGCCGTTCCCAACGTCCTGTGGGACAAGACACAGGTGCTTCCCTTCAGTTGCCAATCCTCTCAAGTAGTAAACTTCCGCCTGCAGTTCGACGCCAAGACCGAAGAGCCCCGAGCCATCTGGGACCCGAAGCAAGTTCAGAACTCGGGCGCCAAGTTGGAGGTGATGGTTGTCGCCTCTGTAGGATGTTCATGTTGACGATGCGAGCAGAGGAGGGGAGTGAAAGTGAACTCTGTGCCGCAGCTTCCTCCTTGGTCGGAGGTGTGACTTGAATCTTCATTGCCTTGAAGGAGAGTGACCCTGTGGAGCAGGAGGTGAAGGGGGAGAGCCGCTCCTACGTCGACGGGATGTTCGACCGATCCATGGATGTCTCACAAGCTCATTCAGATTTCATCGAATCGTCACCAGGTAGCATGAAGGGGATGATGATGATGGAGATGAGGATGCATGTTGCTGATGACTATTGCAGATGGTCAACCGCTGCATCCTTTCCTCAACGGCGAGGTCTTCTAACCCATGTACCTGTGTATATTTCTCTACCTCTACCTTCCAGTGTGTCCTGCCGATCATGGTAGCAGGAGGCAACTTGTTCCATGTCATTCATTATCTCATGAGTAAGAGAGTCTTCTTACTGCTGTTAAGCTTTCGATTCCCAAGTTTCCCCTTGTCATTGCCCCCCTTCCATTTCCACCTTCCCAAGTAAGGACTAGATGTGAATCTTGACTCAGGTATCAGCACAAGGTGATGTAGGCTGAAGAATCCTGTGTGGTAATGATCTGAAGATCAAGTCAGGCACAAGTCAGGCAACTCGCAGACAAAGTTGCGAGAGGGAGGAACACGAGGGAGCACGGGGAGGAAGAGGAGGCAAGTGGAGACAAGAGGAGGTCAAACGAGGAGGAGAGCATCGGTCCTCAACCCATCCATCTCACATGGTCGATCACGGTCGTCCCACACTACGTTACACATCTTGCCGTCCTCATCGACCCTCGTTATGGTCCCGATGCAGTTGGAGTACCAGTCAGGATACAACTTCTTGCACCAGATTTGCCCATCTTCCGACAAGATAACGCGATCGCCCGGCTTCCCTCTCACGTCCTTCCCTACATAAATGTGCTGAAGAGCAGTCAGCAGGGGATCGGAAAGCACAGGAGCACGGGGTACAAGGGCGGGAGGGCAAGGACGAAGAGTTGAAGTGGTGACGATGGTGACGTTAGAAGTGGTGGAGGAGGATGAAAGCATTACCTTGCACTTGAAAGAATGTCGGGTCATCTAGATTTCAGAACAAAACAAGTAGTATGGCGCCCTTTCCTTCCATGAAACAAAAGAATAATGAAACAAGAACTTGCCGGCCTGTTGTTTAAGGTCAGAACAGGTTTATTGCATTTTTTATGCAGTCTTCGATAGGATAGGATAACCATCGCTGTCAAAATACTTGGCAAGAGGCAGAAAAGGCAAAGGCAGAATGTCCTCAGGCAGGGCAAGGGGGTCAACAAGGAAAGGAATCAAGAAGCATGTGGATTCAAAATGCTACAGATATGAAGATGAGGACATTACGAATAGAATCGATTGAGAGGATGAAGCATGGCATAGAATCATGGGACGAACGGGAGGAGGGAAAGAGAAGGCGTAAGGTTGAAATAAGATTCCTGTATGAAGTAGGAGGGAAAGCAGGATGCTGAAAGCAGGAAGTGAAGCAGGAAAATGTCGAGACCAACGGAAGAGGAGGGAGGAGGAGGAGGAGGAGGAGGAGGAGGAGGAGGAGGAGGAGGAGGGAGGTAGCGGCAGGACAGCAAGGAAAGAACTGGGACAAGCATTGAGCCATGCACGCGGTCCCCGAGAGAAATATCTGAGGGAGTAGTACTTGCTTCGACCATTGAGCTTTATTTATGATATTAATCACGTAAAATTTCAAAATTAATAATGATATTTAGTTCTTGTACAACAATATTCAAACTCAATCCTTGATTTTCGGAAAAGGAAATCCGAGGGCCGCCTCTCTCAGTAAAAAGTTTTACTTAGCGAGATGTAGAGGCGGATTGCACTCGGAGCTTCCGGCAGTCACTGGGCCTGACTCACGGCACCGGCCGATCGTCCGGGCCCGGGGCCCGGGCGGGCGGGCGCCGGGCGGGCGGGCCGCCAGTCACTGCAGAGTCACGGTCAGGCAGCCGTGACTCCGGGACCCTACCGGACGGTCAGGCCCGCAGGGGTCGGCAGGATTAGGTTTGGTGTCAAGCCTCCTCGATTCTCCTGAAGTTGTCCTCGTACTGATTTTTAACTTAACCCCCGGCCCGGGCCTCACTGATCAACTTGGCAAGACTATTCCGAGTCAGGCGTGCGGCGCGGACGGTGACCCGGCCGGGCGGCGTACGGAAAAGTTGCTGCTCGCCCCGGGCCGGCCTCAGACCCGGCGCCCCGGCCGTCAGCGATGGCGGGGTTGCAACAGAAGGACCCTGGTAAGGGGGGTGGGTTATCCCTTCCCGAAAACAAATTGCAAAATTACTTCCTAAATTTCAAATATTCATAACAGTGTTGGATAATAATTTCTATTTTGGAGGTTTAGGCGCTGCGGCCCACCGCCTCACAGATAAATTCAATTTGTATCTTTGTAGATTCAAAATTACTTCTTAACTTTGAAAATGTAAATATCAGTTTGGGCTTCTCACAAAATAGTACACGAAACTGTCCAAATGCAGGCAGGCGAACAGGCGGATCTTACCGCAAGGAGCAAACGAAGAGAAGAGAAGAGAAGAGAAGAGATGAGATGAGATGAGATGAGATGAGATGAGATGAGATGAGATGAGATGAGATGAGATGAGCTGAGATGAGATGAGATGAGCTGAGCTGAGATGAGCTGAGCTGAGATGAGATGAGATGAGATGAGATGAGATGAGATGAGATGAGATGAGATGAGATGAGATGAGATGAGATGAGATGAGATGAGATGAGATGAGATGAGATGAGATGAGATGAGATGAGATGAGCTGAGATGAGCTGAGATGAGATCAGTTGAGATGAGATCATGATAGAGTGTGACTGGGACGCCTTATGATGAGCAATATGTGAAAGATCTCTATGGAATTTATAGAATCTCAGTTAGGAATGGAAGTGATAAGCATGCTGTACAATCAAGGAGAGGTGTAGATGTAGCAAGAAATGTGTGGAAGGAGACTCAGTCTTTGAGTCTTATTAAAACCTAGGAGACTCAGTCTTTGAGTCTTATTAAAACCTAAGGAGTTGAACATAATGCATTTGATGGAAGGTAAACCGCAATGGTGAAGAAGCGAGACCACGAAGCGCAATCGGACGATGACATGCCGGTCAATATTGAGCTCATCCCCAGATGCAGTCGAAACTTATGCAGATTTCTACAGGCATGGATGGTAAATCACATGTGTGATGACGAAAAATCGTCAGAGGACCATCATGGCCATCACCATCACCACAAGAAGCACCATGGCAAGGGACATGGTGAACACAGATCCGACCACCATCATCAAAAGAAACACCATGGAACAGAACACAACTCTCACCACGAGGACGATCATCATCATCATCGCCATCGGAGCAAGACGGGCAGTCATGGTTCCTCCAACAGTGGCGAAGATGGAAGGAAGCATCATCTGGAACAAGAAGAGAAAAATGTTGTTCAAACACTTTGCTCTGCTCACGCCAGACTTGATTGACTCGTGTGTGTCGCTCAGGAGCAAGTGAAGGGAACTAGCTTGGAAACGGACCGAATCATTCCAACGTGCTCCCCTCCACCAGAGCTGTCACTAGGTACAAGTGCATTGAATCACCCGCATTATTTACCTGAGAAGCGAATGACGAAGGCAAGCACAACAAGAAAGACTCGACCATCGAGACGATGTCTACGAGCAGCAGCACAGGAGAGGAGATGGCGTTCATCGGCCCCGTAGTGCCCCCAAACTCCCCGAGGAAGCAGCAGGGAGCGACGGAGGCCCCAGGGAAGCCTCAGAGTGAATTCTTCAAGATCTTGGTCTCTCGCAGGAGTGGAGGGGAGGAGCATGCTGGGCAAGCCCTCTCCCCCACGCACAAGGCAATGCCCTGCCCCAAGAGGTCTGCCTCTTCCGGTCTAGCTTGTTCTCGCTTACCTCCTCCCAGCCCCTCCACGTCTCTCAGCGCAGCCCCCACACCTCGCCCTGGACCCGACGCTGCTGCTTTGAGTCATGATGGGTGAGTGCGAAGAGGACCAGCATGGTCGACTGACGGCGTCGGATCAGGCATGGACACAAGGTGGACGGGAGCATGCGCTCCCCTCCACAGACAGTGGGGAAGGAGAGGGAGAAGGGGATGCCGAGCTTGATGCTGTGAAGCATCAGCAGCGAGAAGTTTGACGTGCTTGTGTTGAGCGAGACTAGGGAAGGACTGTCATAACCTCGTTATTTTATCCAACATTGAGTCCTCCTGCTGTCATTGAGGGTAAGGCTGCTTCCCGACAGCCGGATAATTGTGAGGATATGCTACTGGCGAGTAAACAGAGGAGACTTGCTGCACTTGCCCCGGGTGGAAGGGGACTGGGCTCATCTGATTCATAGGCAGGAAGCCCATGTTTGGCATGCCCGGCATTCCGTGTGGGTAGGGCTGCTGGGGTCTACCTCCTTCCGAGACAGGTCGAACGTCAGCTGGGCTGTGAGGAGGAGGCGAGATGATGTTCTTGTCCGCAACGTCGCCGGGAGAGAGTGTGTTCTGCATTCATACTTAGAATGAGGAGGAGCAGAGGAGGAGGAAAGAGTTGCAAGGAGGGATGTAACGGCAAGAAGACAAGGAGGCGTGCGCCTGAGAGTACAGGAGGGATGTGTGCGATGTCGTGAGGGATAGATGGAGGGAGGATGGAAGCAACACAAGCGAGTGGCCATGGAGGGAGAGGGAGCTGACCATGTTCTTGAGGATGGAGCTCATGATGTCTGTGACTTGCTTCTGTCGGAAGCTGGTGGGGGTCAGAACGAGCGGAAGAACAACAAGAAGAGATTTACCGAATTCCCTCTGCAATGCCGCTTTCATGCCTGCAAGGAGAATCAGGACAGAACCTAAAGTGGAAGAGCATGGGCATGAAGAGAAGGAGGAGGATCAAAAAGATGGAGAGGAAAGACGAGGACAGGGGGGAGGGCGGGGGGGGGGGGAGGAGGAGGAGGAGAGGAGGAGGAGGAGGAGGAGGAGGAGGAGGAGGAGGAGGAGGAGGAGGCGGCGGGTTGAACTACATGGATTCCGAGATGATCATTCGTGTCCAGTGGTTGACGATGGCGTCGATCCTAGCGGCTGTGTTGCCATCCCTTGAAATGTTGTGAGAGGAGACGAGGCGGGGAGAGTGAGGTGAGGAAAGATAAGAAGTGAGGGGGGAAATGAAGAAGGGGGCGAGGGTAGTCAACCTGACTGCGATCGCGTTCGCGCGAAGTGCTGAGATCATCTCGTACAATCTCCTCCTCTCGTCCACAACAGCTGTAAACGACGTCACCCTTTGCCAGCCGTCCACGTCATTCACGTCATTCACCTTGTGTAGCTCGGATGAGGGTGACCTCTTGTACCTTCCCAGAGGTTCTCTTGAGGGTGAGCAGGACTGAGCTGCCCGGCTGAAGACCATCCTGTCACTTGCTTTTCCTCCTCCTCCCTGCAACTTCCCACCCCACCCTTTCCCTCCTTGACTCTCTCCCACCCGCTCCCCCACGCTTTCGTTGCTGTGTTCTCCCGTCCTCTTTCTCTCCTCCTCCCTCTCCTCTTCTGCCATACCAGGTCTGTGCTCGAGAGCTGGACAGACGCTGCTCCCTCCACAGGTTTCTTGTTGATCTGCGTGCTGGGTGTCAGCGTCGGCAAGAGTTCAGCTGCTGCCCAGGACCAGTTGGATCTCGTCGCCCTTATGGATGTGCTGAGACGCGAACGCTGGGCCTCCGAACACAAGACCTTCCACCACCGACCCGTTGAGCTGAAGGCCCAGCTACACCAGGAAGTCACTGCCGAGAAGGAGAGAGTGGGGAAGGAGAGAGAGAGATGGAGAGGAAGAGGGAGATCGAGAGCGAGGGCGAGAGCGAGAGCGAGAGAAACAGAATCGCACAGTAGTCTTAAGTTGGTTTTGACTGGTCGCCTCGGCCATGGCGAGAGGGTCTTGATGGAGTATTTGCATCGCTTGATTGCACAGCATCTGGAGACTCGGACGGTCAGAAGCGACAAGCTTGCGATCCTCCTCACCTTGCACTCGTTGCTGATGATGGTTGACACCCTGCTGCGCGAGTCCGAGGCCGAGTGATCGGCCTGCTCCCCCGTTCAGCGGCAAGTGGAGCAACGAGCAAGAGGTACTGGGGAGTCGACTCCTCGTGGCTGAGACTTGCTCTCGTCCGATTTCACGTCTGCAGGCTTGCAGGGGGTCAGGGACAGGATTCAAGTCAAGAGATGTGGGCTACCTGGACCAGCTTCTGCGTTTGCTCCAACTGTGCTTTCTGTTGGAAATCCGTTCAGTCACTCCGTGGGAGAGGAGAGGAGAGGAGAGGAGAGGAGAGGAGAGGAGGGGAGAGGAGAGGAAAAAACAGTGAGAACCTGCTTCAAATTCTCCTCCCTCAATCTGTTGATCTGCAGGCGGAAGGTCAGCAAGTCATCTGGTTGCCAGTCCCTCCTTCACCTCTTCTTGCCCCGCCCTCACCTCCGCCTCTCTCTCCTCCAGCTTTGCTTTCACCGCGTCCGATGACTAACCGTCAAAGGTCAGCTCAACACCCTCTCTTCCTCCTCTTCCCCTTCCCCCCCATTCCCCTCCTCCCTAGCTCCCTTGCTCCCTCCTCCCCCACTTTACATCCCTCCCTATCCACACCTCAGCTGCGTTCAGGCCTGATCGAGATTGTAGAGATGCGAGGAGCTCTGCCCCCAGCCTGTCATTCTCCACCCGGAGCCTCTTAATTTCTCCCTCCTGTTCATCGATATGCTTCTGCCTCTGCTCAAAGACAAACTTCTGCTGCTCAAGGCTGTTGTGTACTCTCTCCAGCTCCAGCTCCAAGTTCCCGTTCTTCTTCTCCATCCCCGCCACTTGCTCCTCGAGGCTCTCCAGCGACATCCTCAACTTGGCGTTCTGCTCCTCCAACATGCTGATGCTCTCACGAGAGGATTCCGACGACTCTGTGTGCCTCGAAATCTGCCGCCTCACCTCCTCCACCTCTTTCGTCCGCACGGCCAACTCCTTCTCTCTCGTGCCCAAGGTCTTCTCCAGCTTCACCACCTTGTCTTTCTCCGCTCTCAGCTCGTCCTTGAGCTCCTTCAGGCTCTTGTCTGCTGCCGCGATCTGCTGCTTGCAGTCGTTGAGCTCCTTGCAGATTTGATCAGCCTCTTCGGTCTGCTCCTTTGCCTCAGTGTTGAGACGCTTCACAAGAGAGTCCAGCTTCTGCACCTTAGCAGACAAGTCAGAGTTCTCTTTCTGCAGCTTGACGTTCTCTTGCGAGAGCTCGTCCTGTGAAATCTTCTTTTTCTCCGTCAGTCGCGCGATCTGTGTGTTGAGGATCTCGATCTCGTCCGCGAGCTTCTTCACCTCTTCCTTGTGTTCTTCCGAAAGCTTTGACATGTCTGATTGCAGCTTTGCCTGCGCCTTCTTGTCCTCTTGTAATGATCTCTGCAGATTTTCACACTCGGCCGTCCTCTCATCAACCGCCTTGTTGACTTGAGCGAGAGAAGTCTCCGCTTGCTTGAGTTGTTTCCTCAAGACTTCCTCGTTCTCCATCACAAGATTCATGTTCGTTCGCAGAGTTCCGTTCTCCTTTTCCAGTTCCTGCAGCTTCCTCGTGTCCTCTGACTTGGAGAACTCAGCCTGAGTTCCCAACTTGTTCAGCTTCGACTTCTGGACCCTCGCCTGCTCCTTCAGCTTGTCCTTTTCATCTTCTATCCTCCTCAGCTTCTTCTCCGTCTCCTTCACCTTCTGCTCGAGCTCCGTCGAGACTTTCAGCTGGTCCCGATGCCTTCCCGTCATTTCTTGCACCTGGGACTGAGACTGCGACAACTTGGCCTCGAGCTCCGTCATCTTCTTGGAGTGATCGGCGATCAGCTTCTCTTGTTCCTTGCTCTTGGAGTTCGACGCCTGCAGGTCACCCTGTGCCTCCTTCAGCTTGCCCTCCACATCTCTCAGTCTCTGCGTCAGCTCCGCGTTCAACGCTCGCTGCTCGTTGTACTCGTCCTGCACGTCCTGCAGGCGCTTCTGAGTCTGTCCGACGAGGCTCTCAAGGTCGGACTTGAGTCTCTTCACCTCGGAGAAGAGAATGTTCTGCTCGTCAAACTGCGTCTGAGTCTCTTTCAGCCTCCTCTGAGACTCGCCCAGCTTGTCCTCCATCTGGGCCTTGGACTTGGACAGCTCCGCAATCTCCCTGCCCTGAGCGTCAAGCTTGATCTGCATCGATTGGCTCTGTTTCTGCAGGTCGAGGAGCTCCTGGGACAGGGACATGTTCTTCTTCAGCATCTTGGCGTTGACATCAGCTTGCTTCTGACTCTGATCGATCTCCATGTCCTTCTGCATCAGACTGTTCTTGAGCCCGTCGATCTCTGCCTTAAGCCTCTTGTTCTCCTCCTGCAGACCCTCCAGCTTCGCGTAGATCTGCTCGTTCGCGTTCGTCAGCGACAGGACAGTCGAGTGAGTGTCTTCAAGCTCTCGCGAGAGCGAGAAGAAGCTTCTTTGGAGATCCTTATGCTCCAACAGGATGATCTCTTTCGATCGCCTCTGCTGCTCTCCGTCCTCGTTGAGCAATCTGTTGTGCTTCTGCAGCTCACGATGCGAGTCCACGAGCTGCTCGCTCAGGAGCACCGAGTTCTCGAAGGTGATGGATAATTTCTGCAGCTCGAAGGAAAGGAATCGCTTCTCTTCGGATAGGAGCATTTTCTCCTTTTTCTCCCTCCTTAATTGATTGTCGAAGTTTTCTAGGGCTTCTCTGCTCCTGTTCTGCAGCGTCTCCACTTCTTCTTTGCTCTTCGACAGCTTGGATTGGAGGTCATAAATCTCAGAATTCAACAGTTTCTCAGTGTTGTCAAATTTCCCATGCAGCAAGTTAATCTCTTGCTCCTTCAGCGTGACCTCTTCCTCCAAGAACTTGATCTTCTCCTCATAGCTGGAGCAGGACGTTCGCAGCTGTCTTGAGAGCTCGTTCCTTTCATCCTCCAGGCAAGAGACCATGCGCTCGTGAAGGGTCTTGTTTTTCTCCAGCTCCTTCTTCGAATTCAACAGCTCAGTCTGCAGCGATTTGATCTCAGTGTCTTTCTCAACGATCTTCTGCTTGAAGTTGTGGATCCTCGACTCGAGTGACTGGATCTCGTTCTTGGCATCGAGCATCTCTGCTTCAAGAGAGGCAATCTTTGAATCCCTCTCCTTCAACCTTGCGCTTGCGTTGTTCAGCTCTGTTGTTTCCTTCTTCAAGTGGTCATTCAGAGATTTCACGTGGTCTGTTTGCGAGGAGATCTTCCCTTCTTTCTCCTCCAGCTCCTGACTCAGCAGCCTTAGCCTTTCATCCCTAGCATTTAGTCCTTGATTCAGCTTTAGGAAGGAATTCTGTAGCTCTCTCTGCTTTCCCTCGATGAGCTCGATTTCGCCCAAGAAGAAATCGTTGATGGCAGCCAGCTCCTGATCGCACTGGTGTGCATCATTCTCCTTGCTTGATATCATGGCGCGCAGTTGCGGGATTCTGTCGTTGTCTGCTAGAAGGGAGACAATCCTGGACTCGTTGTCAAACTTCAACCCATCCAGCCGCTTTCCTAGAGTGTTCAACGCAAGCTCCACCGAGGCACACTTTGCCTCATAATCGGACACGCTGTCTTCGATGGAGTAAAACATATTCCTCAAAGACTTTGAGATCTCCGCAAACTTCGCGTTCTCCGCCTCGAACTGACAAGCTCGGAGGAATTCTCGATTGAATTTCTCCTGCTCCTTTTCCAACGAAACGGAAAGAGCTTCCTTTTCTTCGTTGCTTCGTCTCAACTTCACCGTCGCCTCCTTGGCTTCTGTTCTTGTCGTTTGCATCTCGTTCTCCAGTTTCAGCATGTCGTTCTTTAATCGATCGACCAGATCTCTTTCGATTTGCAACGATTCCTCCAGCAGGCGGACTTGCGGGTTCGCATCGTGGGATCCAGGATTGGAAGCAGACAGCCTTACTCTTCGAAGGCCCTCCTCGTGCTTTGCTGTCTCCTCTTGCAACTTCGCCTGGTGCCATTGCACAAGGTCATTCCAAGTCACAATCGAAATTGAGTTTCACCTCTAGAGCAGCAATCTCTGCCTTGAGCGAGGCCTCGCTCTCCTCCGAGGTCTTGACAAGCTTCTCGTATGCTGCGATCTGCTGGTCCAGCAGGCTCGAAATCTCTTGATTCTCCATCTGCTTGGTAGCGAGGTCCTCCTCGTACCTCGCGCAGACTGACTCTGCTCTGGAGTGCTGGTCCCTGACCTCAGAAATTTCTTCTCTCAACCTGGCAAGAGCCTGGGACGTCTGGCTCTCGGAGGCAATGAATTCTTGCAGGATGGACTGGGTATATTTCAACTCATTGTCTGATCGCTCCAGCTTCTCCTTCAACTCGTCCATCTGAGAGGAAAACAAAAAAAAGTTAGGAAAACAAAGGAAACCCCCCAGGAGATGCTCAGAAGGCAGGTTGACTAGTGGGCCCTCCATTGTCAATTCATCTCACCTCTTGCTGTTGGTCAAGATCTTTCTTGAACTCTTCCTGTTCGTGCGTAAGGATCAATCGTGCGTCACATCATCCAGCGCAAACTTACAACAAACGATTCCGACATCCTCGAGCTCTTCATGCTGACCTGCACCTGCGATAGGACCCTTGACAACTCGTTGAGCATCGAGATGCATCGATATTGTGTCTTGTGCAGGAAGTCATTCAACTTGTAATCGTCCTCATAGTCTTGTAATTGCATCTTTGACCATGATGCGACAAGGTTGTTCAGGGTTGAGTTGACCGCATTGTCCGAGAATCCATGTGTCAAGTCCTGCAAAAGTAAAACTTTCAGGCTTTCCAAGACATCGCAGCAAGGAAACGACTTTGAGCCTGTTGATCTGTTCTTGAACTGCTCTCTACCATTTAAATCAGTGGGAGTGAATGCATGCGGGCCTCATTACTTTCTCGGCAACTTTGATCGAGGACGCTCGTCGAAGAGAAGTTGTAAGCGTCATGCCCTGCACGCATGTGAGGCAGCTTGCAGAGATCGAACAACCATGAGCCTACAGTGATCTTCTTGATGGTGATATCCACGAGTCCTCCGGGAACATCTTCACCCACAAGGGCTCTTAGCACCGTGTCCGCGTTTACCTCTTTCCCATCCACTCGGACGATGGTGTCTCCTCTCTCGAAGGCGTTTGAATGATGCGCTGGACCGCCAATGACCATGTCGTCTATTGCTGTTCCCTTGAGCATGAGCCCGACTGTCATGGGAAAGCTTAGATTATTTTCTCCCTGATTAGATAACAAACCAGTCGACTTTGTTCCGTGTGGAGAACTCAATGAAGTTGATCTTTGGATGTTGTTCGTGAAATCTGGGAAGTGAGAGTCAGAGTTTTCACAGCCTTGGCAGAAACAGCACACCTTCGATTCCACGGATCTGATTTGAAATTTGGATGCACAGATCCTGGAAACAAAGTAGATTTCAGAACGAGTTCATCGAAGTTGTTCATCAAATCTCTCTAATGAGCAAACAAAGGCAAAAGGCCGGAAAGAATCATAGCATCTTACCTTGCATGCTTCGATGTCTACGTTTGAACTCATTTCTGTCCTTGACGTCCTTCAAAGTGTTTTTAAAACGATACCGCCATCCCCTCTCAATCTAATGATCTGGTTCCTGTCATACATCAGTGTTCCGGAAACTAGCAAGAAGGGATCGCAAAGGGAGCAGGAAGGTCTGACAAAAGAGGATGATCAAACGGGTAGATTGAATGAGTTGGAGGAATAAAGGAGGGAGTTTGGTCAAGGAGGCATAGCGAGTTATGAAGGGGTCTGACAAAAGAGGATGATCAAACGGGTAGATTGAATGAGTTGGAGGAATAAAGGAGGGAGTATGGTCAAGGAGGCATAGCGAGTTATGAAGGGGGCGAACAAGGGGTACAGCGAACTAAACTTGCAAGTGAGAATGGGAGCACAGAAGAGGCCTGTAGAAACCATGAAGATTTGGGAAGAGGACCTGAAGTTTCAACTGGAATTGACATGATACAGGGTGGGGCAGGCATTGTGACATGAGGATTGCGATGAAGCAGGGTCAGAGGAAAAGAAGCAAGGGGTTTAGCTTCCCCTTCCTGACACCCAATGTCCATATCTTTCACTCGAATTGCAGGGAGAGATCGTTCTAGAAGTCGAGGAGAGTCGGTAAGGAAGATGGATCAGAGGAGGAGCAGGACGAGGGAGGGGGTCGACGACATTGCAACGTCTCAAGGAAAATCAGCATGAAACCGCGGCGACACACAGTTGACCTGATCATCAGGGGTGGGGGTTCGAAAGTTGCGTGCATGGTGGGGTCCTTCAAGAACCGGTACTGTGACGCTCAAATTTGTAGTTCGAGGAGGGGTGATACAAAAAGTCCTATGAGGTACCACTTGTGTACAGACAAGGTGGGTGATGTAGATGGCAGTGATGAGGGGTCACTGTCACAATGGGGGTTCAAGGGTTGGTACTGGTGGGTGGTAGATTTTCGGGGGTCCTTCATTTTTGGTTTCTGGGGGAATAGACGGTGGGGTGAGAGGGAGCAGGAGGGGGTGCAAAGGGTACAACAGGGGGGTGATCTACCTCCATGAATTGAGACGGGGTGGGGTGGTTGGAAATAAACTTTGTGAGACTTGAGTAGGGGGGGTTGGGGGTCTCCGATTGTTAATATGCAGTGGGGGCAGAAAGAAGAGGCAGGTAGGATCCGGATAGGAAGGATATTCTGCCTCAAACAATTGGTTATATCTTTCTCCTGGGCGGGCTGTGGTACAGGCTATGCGTCGGAGCACCGTCACTGGATGTCGTCGGAGGGCCTAACTTAGTAACCGGGCTAATGGCCGGGCCGGGCCGCGGTCACCGGTCTGAGGGCCGGCCGGCCGGGCCCGGGCCGGTGCCGCAGGGCGCGGCGGACTCGCCCGGATACCACCGATCAGTCACTGCCGGGGCCGAGGCCGTGGCATTGGCCCTTGAACGGCCAGTGCGGGAGAGCCTCCCGGAGTACGGTCGCCGGGAGAGCCCGTTCCAGAGCTGGGTCCAGAGCCCGGGCGAGAGTCCCGCCAGGCTGGGTTGATAGGGGCTGCGGGCGTCACCCGGTTACAGCTTACAAAAATGATCGGAGTCGGGAGGTCCGGAGCATGCCCAACAACAACTCAGTAGGTAAGACTAGGGGTGGTTTGACCGGGAAAGAGTCTGCTTCAGGGGGTGGCCCGGCACCGTCCTCAGCCGGCGGCCTGTCAGGTCCAGCAAGGTGCTCTTGCATGTTTGCTTAGGCCCTGAGCCAGGATGATCTGCTACCAGGCTGCTGCTGCTGCTGCTTTTCCTCCTCCTCCTCCTCAGTCCTCCTTCACTTGATCCTCCTGCTTAGGCTGCTCCTGCTCCTGCCGCAGGCTCTTCCTCCTAGTCTGAAAGTTTGGCCGGAATGGCCTCTGATGGGGGTGACTCGCCGGTATCATAAGTTCACATCAGGCCTTGCTAGGACACATCACGGCCTAACATGATCACACCAAACAATGACCATATTGTCGTCGAGGTTTCCAGTGGCAGTCAATCATCGTTTTTGTCCTTGCCTGCTGTAGCAACAGACCGAGCGACCCCGGGAAACTTTTGCGTTCATGTCAACTGGGCTACGGAAGGAAAGGGATCCAGCTCGTTGAATCCTGTACAGCAAGAGGGCAGGGGAGTGAGGTGGAGCTTGCGGGCTACCTGCAAGTTAGCGGACAGCACGAGCCCCTGCTGGTATGGAAGACATGCATGGAGCTGCCCTGGTCGCGAGCCGATCTCCACACATGCACTCAGACGTTGAGGCAGACGAGTGGCGAAGAGGCGGCGAACATTGGAGCAGTCGACGATGCAGGGGAAGAGCTGGAGACATGCAGTCAACCAGACGTTGAGGTAGCTCGTCAGAGCTTCTGTGAGAGGTCTCCGTCGGCAATCTCCAACCATGGGTCGAGCATCATGCGCGTGGAGATGATTAGAGCTTACTGCTGCATCGAGGCTGACAAGGGCGGCTCCGTCAACGAGCAGCGAGGTAAGCTGTGAGCGAGTGATGGTGCGAGTGAACGCGGCGAGCAGAGGAGGAGCGTCAAGACCATGTCTGCTCTGTCTGCCTCGAGGAAGTTACAGGGAGCCAGGGGGTCGTCACAAGGTCAGGATGGAGGCTTGCTGGGAGAGGAGGCGCTGACAGAGGAGAGTCAGATGCAAGCACGTCTATCACTTGGAATGCGCACGCATGTGCGAGCAAGCCTCTGTCCGAGACAGAGGACGCTGGGACTGCCCGACCTGCAGGCGCTGTCTCACATGGCTCCGCTTCATCTCAGGCACCTCGTGGACGCCCGGGGAGTCGCCGGCTGACATGGTGCTGCAGGACCGAAGTCTGAAGAGGAGGTCGTGTACAGCTCGATGCTCATCAACCCTGCTGGTGCTGAGAGAAAGTTGAACTTGGTGTCCCCAGTCTCAGAGGTGATGGAAAAGTATGAATGATGAGAGTGAGGCGTTGATGCTTCGACCGCAGATAGTCTGTGGCCTGCAAGAAATCAACTTTGTCCACAAGGAGAAGGAGTTTTTAACAAGATTTTTTGAGAAATCTGATGACAAGGACGAATGTTTCCCATGCACCTCCATGTACACCTACATGTCTTGTTCCTGCGAGCAAGGTGAGGCTTTCTGAAACAATCTGCCAGTTTGTTGATCTCTTTCTGTTTGTTTGACAACACAGGCATCGAAGAAGCTTTGTACACATTTTCTGAACATCGAGGGACAATTAAGCTGTACACCCTGTTTGTTGCGCAATCGATTCTTATCCTGGTTGCAGTCCTGTGTGGGGGGCCATCATAGCACTTGCGATTGTTGTCATCCTGGTCGGAGTGATGATAGCGGTGCCATCTCTTGCGCAACTTGAACTCCCTCTACTCCCTCTGACATCTCATCAGGTTTGGTTCTTTTTCATTCGGTGACTTCCGTGGACTTTTTCTCCTTGTTGCAACCGTTCTGGAACGCATCTCAGGAAAGACGTCAGAGTTCTGTCTCCATGACATCCTACCGTCATGCATTATTGTTACTTTGCATCTCTGTCTCTGAAGGGATCTGAAGATATGGGTTGTTGTGAGTTGGACGGAAGGCATGCCCGATCCAGACAAACAGGCAAAGAGTTGCAAACTCTTCTACCACAGTGCATACCCACGTGTACCTGCACTGAGAGTCACGAACAAGGGGGGAAAGGTAGACAGAGGGAAGGCATCTCTTCTGCATCAGCGAGAATGCAAAGGGAGGAAGAGGATGAGACGGGGAAAGAAGCGGCGGAGGAGAAAAAAGTACCTGCATGCGAGGAGAGTACCCATCATCACAACGAAAATACGAGTGAGATAGATGTAGCCAAGAACAATCATGTAAAATCTCCGGAAGAGCTGGGAAAGGGTGACTTGGGGCCGGAGGGAGGGACCAGCTGACCTTGAGCTTCTTCACGTTGTCCTGCGTCTTTCCGTCCGCCTCCCCCACCTCGTTGAGTTGCCGGATGGACCAGACTGGGTCGCGTCAGCGCCTCCTCCATCCCCTCCATCCCCACCGATGGACATGAGGACGCCGAAGCAGCACATGATGTCCGCCAGCTGTAGCACGTCTCTCCATCTGCAAGCTGGGTGTCAGCTCCCTTCTACAAACTACGTCGACATAGCACGTCTCCCATCCGCTCTGCGAGGACGGCAGCTCCTCCACCATGACGACAGCGGTGTTGACGACAACCTGCCGCCTGTCAGGCCTCGTCGGATGCTCGTGGATCTGCCTGGAGCAGGAGGATGAGGAAAAGAATCTTCTTGTCCCGCGACGAGAGAAAGGGTTTCAGGTATGACCAGCCTGACCCCAGCAGCAGTATCACAGAGAAGAACAGAAGCCCCTGTAACTTGTCAGCCCTCGTCCCTCCTACACGTCAGAAACCTTCAGGAACATGAAGACATGAGTCGCCGTCGACCACCCTGAGCTCCTTCCCGTCACCTTGTGGGGAAACCGACTCATCGCCAGAGGGCCACGGCAGACGCTCACCTGGAAGCGCGTGTATCGCATGGCCTGCAACACTGTGAAGACGATCTGTTGAGAGTCACGATCGTAGCAGGCATCACAGTATCGCTGTCAAACCTTGACGAGGCATGTCATCGCCATAAAACACTGAATCGGCTGCACATTGTCTCTGAAAAGCAGGTAAGGCGGTCGGGCCAGCCCTTCCCACTCACCGGTAGACCCACAAGACTGCCCCCCAGACCAAGAGAGCCAAGAAGAAGAGACAGGAGGAGAGGAAGAAACAGATGCTGAGGTCGAATCAGCGCATAGTATCGACGATACACTCCTCACGGCAAAGGAGCATCTCCAGCAGACAACTGATTGTGATTCGGATTCTCGGCAGTCACCGACCTTTCAACTTGTGTCACAGCAAACTTCGTCCCAACCAACATGCGCCGACAGGTCAAAGGAAACTTGAGTGTTGGCTTGACAGTTTGCATACTCGACTGGCACATGACGTAAGTGACATGCTGGCAACTATCCGCCGCAACCCACCAGTGAACAGTCCATCGTAGTTGGTGAAAACTCGCGAGAAGTTGCTACAGCTTGTTCAGTCCCTGTTCCTCCAGGCGAGTCGTCTCTTACAGCTCTCTGCCTTTCACAAGAATGTTTGTTTGTTTCGCAGCTTGCATGCTCTTGCCGTCGCTCGTCCTGCAAAGAGCTTCAGCTGAATTGGTTGTTCGCAATTTGAGATCGTACAGGGGGCACAGAAAAGATGCTTCCTGCTCTGAGAGAGAGGCAAGTTCAGTGCACCGCCACTCAGTAGACGAGCAAAAGAGAGCATGGCTACTCTAGATCATTACCGACGCGGAACGAGGGGGGAGCCAACCGCACCATGAATCCGACCGTGGGATCTTCCCTACAAGACAGTCAATCGACCTCGCCGCAGTGACCTCCTTACATGTTGACAAGATGTCCTCGCTGATCCTTGATGAAGATGTTCGTCACCTGACGATGATCGCCATCAGCGTCCCCTACATCACATCCAAGCCCTCGACCACCTTCAGATTCACTCGTCCTCCTCGTTCGAAGCAGAAAGGGAGTATGAGAAACCTTCTCCTGTTACCGGGCTCAATCAGGGAGTCGAGGAGGAGGAGGAGGAGGAGGAATCAGCTTCTCTTTCACCTCTGCTCTCCTTCAGCTGCCATCTCAACTTCCGTTCCCCTTGCCAGGCTGATCGCCATCGTCGCTATCATCGCCCAAGACATTCGCCCGACCATTGTGCTAGCAGATATGATTCGGTGTTGCTAGCAAACTGTGTTGGGTGACTCTCATCAGTGTCTGGGATTACCACTCAGTGATCGGACTAGTGCCGCCGCCGGGGCCGGGAAGCAGGCCCGACCGGGAGGAGGGGTACCCTCATCCCCCTCCGCTCCCCTACAGGGAACCTCGGGACGCGCCCTACCCACCTTACACTTTGAATGGGTGGGTGGGGGTAGATTGAAACAAGTGCCTCATTCCTGGTAAGGGGGTACCCGTACCACAGGAAAACTAGGGTGGTTAAGGTAAAGTCATGGGGTACTGAGATGTTTGTTGGAGGTACTGAGATGTTTGTTTCTCTCTCATTGAAGGGTGTACCCACCCTACCCTATAATTTAAGAGCCTCTTTTGCTAAAAATGGGGGGTGGCAGAGACAGCGGTGGACTTTGTGTTGGTGAAGGGGGTTATGATGATTTTCAGGGAAACAGAGGGGTACTATCTGAAGGGGTAGGGCAGGGGTGGGGGTTATAAGGGAAGTCCCCCGAGGAAGGCACAGGAGGCCATGCACGCACTTCTTGTCGCTCTCCTCGGCCTCGCCACCGGCGCCAGCGCCTATGTCGGACCTGCCGGGTTCGTTCCCCGTGCTCGCTCGAGCCAGGTGAGGAGAAGACATGCCGTCTCGTGTTCTGTCTTGTACCCTTGTGCACACAATCCCTGTGCTTCCCTCTCCTAGTGGAGGGCTGGCGCGGTCAACCCATCTTGGAGGCGTTTCCCGTGAGAATGTTGTGTGACAAGTTGCATGTACCCTATGAAACCATCGATGATGTTTGTACGAGTTCATGCTTGCGCTCTTGTTGTAGACACTCTTGATTCGCATGTCGCACTTCAGTCTTGTAACATATTTTTGCACCTGAGCGACATGAATTCATAACAGAACAATTAGACGTGTTCCTGTGCTGATCATTCTTTCTTCAGGCGATCTCTAGAAGCCAGGGCCATGCCTTCGCTCTCAGGGCTCCCCTCTCCTCTGCTGCTCACTTCGGAACCCCCCTCGCTTCCCGCAGCACCTTCGCCAGCCCCGTCTCCCTCCGTGTCACCAACGACAAGGAGATGGATCTTGCTATCCAGCAGATCAGCATGTCCCTTGCCAGTGGACAGAAGCCTGTAAGATGCGCAGGTGCCTCGAGCATGCCCTTGCTGACGGCTCTCTAGGTTGTCATCGGCCTCGCTGCTGACTCTGGCTGCGGAAAGTCGACCTTCATGCGCCGTGTGACCGCTTGCTTCGGCGGAGCCAGCAAGCTCAACCCCATTGGCCGTGAGACCAACACCCTCATCTCCGACATGACCACCGTTATCTGCCTCGATGACTACCATCTTAACGACAGACAGGGCCGCAAGAAGACCGGTGGGTGGAGAAATGTGTTGGTTTCCACAGGATCTGACTCCCTGGACAGGCCTCACTGCCCTGGACCCGCGTGAGAACAATTTCGACCTCATGTACGAGCAGGTTAAGGCCTTGAAGGAGGGCAAGAAGATCATGAAGCCCATCTACAACCACGTCAACGGAACTCTCGATGAGCCCGAGGAGATCACCCCCACCCCCATTATCATCTTCGAGGTACGTGCCTTGCCGTTGCCCAGCAGGCCCCCTGACGACTTTCCAGGGTCTCCACCCCTTCTACGACAAGCGTGTCGAGGAGCTCATGGACTTCAAGATCTACGTTGACATCACCCCCGAGGTCAAGTTCAACTGGAAGGTTCAGCGCGACCACGAGGAGCGCGGCCACTCCATCGAGTCCATCAAGCAGCAGATCGAGGCCCGCAAGCCTGACTTCGATGCCTACATTGATCCCCAGAAGAACAAGGCCGACTGCGTCATCCAGGTTCTCCCCACCCAGCTTGCCGCCAACGACAAGACCCACCTCAACGTCAAGCTCATCCAGTGCAAGGATGTTGATCACTTCGCTCCCACCTACCTCTGGGATGAGGGCTCGGACATCGAGTGGGTTCCTCCCAGGAGCAAGCTCGCCTCCAGCGCTCCTGGAGTCGGCATGAAGATCTACCAGAAGAACGAGAAGTGGGCTGGCAAGGACGCCGCTGTCATCGGCATGGACGGCAAGTACGACAAGATCGACGAGATGATGTACGTCGAGAAGCAGTTCGCCTCCACCGGCTCCAAGTTTGTCGGAGAGGTCACCAAGAAGATGCTCGAGTACGAGGGCCAGCCCGGATCCAACGACGGAACTGGCTTCTTGCAGACCATCACTGCCTTGAAGGTTCGTGAGATCTACGAGGGCATCGCCAAGGTCAAGGTTCCTGCCCAGGCCAACTAAGCTTGCAGTGAAAAGCAAGATAGACTGTGATGATGAATGAAAGTGCGATTTGAATTTTCATGAGAATTTTGTTGTTTGCTCGATCGTATGACACAAGAACACCCTGCACTGACAGCCTACGTGTATTGAGTGAACTCTCCCAGCCCTGGCTCACCAACCTTGGGCATGGAAACTGCAGCCCTGAGTACCTTGTCCCAGAGGCTCTCCCCGATAGAGTGACTGTGATGGTCCACGAAGTCGTAGCCGATATACAGGATGGTTCCACATGAGCAGGGCCTTCCGCTCTCGCGCATGCTCGGGCACTCACTCGGGATCACGTCCTGTGCGCAGGAGTATCCGTTGGGCTTCACGATCTGGCACTGCTCGTCTGGGATGGTGCTCTCGCAGTAGGTAAGCTGGAACACAGGAGAAGAGACGGGAGTTCCGTAGATGAGCTTCGTGTCAGGAGGAAGAGATTCCTTAGTGATAGTGGTGACGGAGAGGCCGGATTGTGGGATAGTCTCAGGCAGGTTGGCAAAAGCCTCCCGCGCATTCTGCGGCATCGAGGCTTCTGGCATCTTCTCAAAGGGCCCCTGATCGTAGACGGTCTTCTTCAAGTCAAAGTGGAAGAAGCGATTGATGAAGACCAGGGACGAGTAGTCGCCTCCTGTCATGATCAGCATGTTGCCGTTCGCAACAAAGCTCCTGATCCTTCTGGCCAGGTTATCCTGCTCCGAAGTGATGGGCAAGTCTCGTTCCATGGGCGGGACCAGGAGAGTGTGACAGCACTTGATCGAGAGCGCTTGAAATTCGTTTCCGCTCCAGCTCCTAAGGAACTTTCCGTGCCCCGACATGTCATCAGTGTATCCGTTGCCAGTGAACGTCCCAAACCTGAATGTGGCTGGTCAAAGAGCCATGTTTGACCTGCTCTTGGCTACTTACTTGAGGACCTGACGGATTCTCTCGCCGCTGCTCGCATGGCCACGTCCGCCTACAGATTGTATCAGGCACACTGGCAGATTCTATTACGTCGACTTTCACCTGAATATCCACTTGCCAAAGTTCCATAATCAGTGGACTGTCCCCAGAAACTGCGGGCCGCGTCAAGAGCGTGCGACTCTCTATCGGTTCTACTTACAAGTAGAGGTCAGTCGGAGGCAGGTAAGGGTTGATAGGTTGCATCCAGTCAGCCGCCGAGTTCAACAAGAGCATTTGAGTTCTTGCTGGGTTCCTTGACTTCAAACTGGGTACCAACAAAGGGTCAATCAATCCTATTTGGGAGAAGCAGGTCAAAGGAGACATTACCTTTCAATCTTCACCCCGATGCTGTTGTCGTCGACGTAGTCGCCGTTGGAACCGCCGTAATCCATGTTTCCTCGAGAGAAGAGCCTCTGGGAAGGACAAGCAAATTAGCCAACTTTTGACCCCTTAGGTCCAACACAGATGATAAAATCATCAACACAGCGAGGCTATCCGAGCACTACCCTCAGATCGGTTCACAAGCTCATTCCGATCAGCACATACAGCAAACTTGTTCCCTCACCATGTTTGCCAGCGGATCATTCGAGTCGCTAATCCTACCATGACCTGGCAATTGTGATCCCTCTGCCTGCTTCGCAAGCCATGCCCTCGGATGGTATCCTGCACCAGAGCCCCATCATTGCCGCTCACACTTTCATCGAGCGCGTCTACTGAATTTTACCTCCAAGGTCCTCCAGCTCTGTCCTGCCTTGGTTCGACTCCAGCCTGTTGGATATAAAACATCACGATCTGCCCCAATGTGAGAGGAGCTGGAGCTTCACCTGGTCAGGAGGAATCCTCCAAGGGCTACCGACAGCAGGCCAAGAGCCTGACAGGGGGTTGTCACGAGGAGAGCAATAGGATTATTGTAGAAACGTTCATTCAATGTTTCCTTCGAACCGCACTCCTCTCTTTGTCTCTGTCTCTGTCTCTCCTTCCAAACCTACTCTAGTCCCTTTCATCTTGTCCTCGTGGTATATCTTGCGTCATCAAAGTACAACATGTGACTCAATTCAATCCTTCAGAGACATCATTTCTCGTTCATAATCCTGCTCCTGCTCCTGCCTCCTGCCTCCTGCCTCCTGCCTCCTACTCATGCACAGAGCTCACTTCTTCTTACTTACATAACCCCTCCTGTTTGTTCCTCCTCCATCCTTTTCCTCCGTCCTCCTCCTCGACTTACCGCTACTCGCCAACCAGCTGCCATGGTCTCCCAAGAGTCGCGCTGTTACACTACGGTTATAAAATATCACCGTTACATTTAAAACCGCCGCATGTTGCCCGACTTCACTTGTAACAAGTAAACTGAAAACAACATTTTATATATCATAAATGTGATAGTAACTTTAAAAAGTTTGTAATAAATGAAGCATTCCTATACTATTGGACTGTACCAGTAAATCGCTTTTAATTAAACATCTGACCCCTCCAGGGGGGTTCCATCTGACTTCCCAATGTCACTGAATTACTAGGGCCTAGTCATAGGCGATCATCATATATCCTAGCACCAATATACTACCCCTACCCCCAACATAAAAGTGAGTATACCCCACCCCTCAGTTACAGGTCTAAAATGTATCTCCGACACCCGTACTCTCAGCCTTCCTCCGACTGGTTTGATATCCGATCAATGCCAACCGCTGGCGCCCGGAAGATCGGCAACAGAAGAGGCTATGGCGGGAGCCTAGGGAGAGGAAGGAGGTGAAGGAGGAAGGGTAGACACCAGTGAGAGAGAAGAGACATGCTGGAAGGTGCTGGACAGAGACGGCGTGAAGCCTCCCCAAGTCAACCATAACAGGATCGACTCACCTCAATTGGCTCGGCTTCCACGACGTGGCTTAGAGACTGAGCCGTAGCTGAGGCAAGGCAGGGCTGTCCGACTGTGTTACTGACAACTGTTTGTTACAACAAGGGCAGTCACTAGCAACACCTCACATCATGATGCAAGCACAGCCAACAACCGATGATTATCAAGCGTTGGGGCACACACAGAACATGTTTGAAGTTCTCGACGAGCTAGACAAGATATGTGCTGGTATGCCTCGAATCTTGCGACAGAAGCAACCAAGGAAAGCGATCCCAAAGGCTTCAGATCAGCGATCACAGCGAGCAAGAGGGGGAACCCCCTTGTATCATCATCACAATCTCATACATGGCAATCCTCGAGGCAGGACTCCTCCAGACAGCAGGTTTCGGTCCCTCTCCTCCATGAGCATCGTCACTCCATCAGGTCTCTCACCGAGTCCTGCCAGTCAAGACGTCGAAGGCTCGAAAGATGACCTATGGCAGCACCAGCAAGAAGCAGAGGACCGCGTCAGGTACTTACAACATCCTGCTGCTGCTCTCATGAGTGACTTGACTGGGATCATCTAGTGGAGGGGAGAAAGGGCACGGATGGGTAACAAGAAGCTGGGATGAATCGCTAGGGAGAGAATCGTTGACAAACGCGCGAAACTTTCCGAGGCTCTCCAAGTTGTCTGGCAGCAACACTCAGAGTCTTCTCAAACTCTCTGCGTTCAAGGAAAGTCTGAAGATCACAGAAGGGATGATCAACGGCAAAGGTTTCTGCCGCACGCCGCTACAAGTCTTTGCTCTTGCTTTTTCTCCTTTCTCTCCTCGGACATCCTTTCAGCCTCCGTGATCTTTATGTCTCACATACTCACAATTTTCTTCATTACTGATTTCAACTCTATGACTCATCCTGGCCTTGGCAGAAGAATCTCTAACGTTGAGCAAGACCCAAACGATTCCTCGCTTTGTGAAGCTGGAGAAGTGGACGAAGAAAGTGTCTAAGAGTTTGTGAGTCTGTTGCTTCATTGTCCAGCTCAACTGACCCTGATATGCCATCACAGAGGTTTTCAATGTGACGTTCAGCAAATGGAGGAGAAGATGAAAAGCTTTGGGCGACTCATTGTAGACGAGCTTGCAAAAGCTCACGCACGAGTCAGGTCTGCAGTGGCAGTGTGTCTGCTTGCGATGCTGGATTATCCTTAGCTTGATGATCAGGATGCAAGCTTTAAAGGACCAGATGAAAGGTGCGAACAAATGAAACTGATCTTGTTGTCCACTCTTCTCATATGAATGTGGTTGCCTGGCACACCCCAACAACTGCCGAACTAGGCACTGTCTGAAATGATTTCCAGAGAGGAACAAGGAGAAAATCGCTTCCTTTCGCAGCTCATGGCCATCAAGCACGGCACAAGTCGACGATGTGATGGTGGCGGAAGAGGAAGACGAAGTCCAAAGGGTGCTCGGGGCACTGGAGAATGAACCTCCTGCTGACTTCGAGTCCTTGCCTGAGCAAGCGCTGAGGGAGGCAGACGTGCTGCTCCTCGACTCTGCTGGGAACCACGTGGAGGTAACCAGGGTCGCCGTTGATTTGCTCTTTGAGCTTGCGGGCATGCTGCAAAGTAAGATTGGACAGCCCATCCTCGACCTGGCAAAGATCCTCCGCAAGTCGATCTATTCCTCTTCTTTCACCATCAAGAATCACCCTGACGAGCTCTCTGCCCCGATCTCCTCGCCCATCGTGGATGACCCCTTCTCTTCCTCCCACAGCAAGCAGGACAGGGCGCTGTTTGAGGAGATAGCCTACTTTGATCTGATGAAGAGGAAGGAAATCTGGACCGCCAGCCTGCCGGGAGAGATAGAGAGGCTCTCCGACGAGCTTAACCAGCTCGTTACAGAGCTTAGGGCTCTGAAAGACAGGTGAAGTGATTTTGTCCACCTCCGCTGCCTCTTCCTCTTCTCCCTTGCTTTCTCTACCACCTCCCACACTCTCCTTCACGTCGTGCTCCATCTCAACTTACAACCTCTGCGCAGCTGCGCCGAGTTAGAGAAGAAGGTTCAGCATCCTTCGGACGAGGTCAAGAGAGTGTACAAAGAGAACGAGCAGCTGTTGAAGGACAACCAGCGATGGTTCGAGAAGTTCAAGGAAGCGACCAGCGCACACCTCGAAGCTGTCGCCATCATACAGCGAGTTTCACAGCAGCGCGACATTCTTGTCGCAGAGAACGATGTCCTCACGGCCAAGGTGAGAAGGCGAGGCAGGAGCAGGGTGAGATCAGATCGACGAGCGAGGAGAGTTGAGGAGGGATGGAGCAGGCGAGATGGGGGAGGAGCGGTGAGAACAGAGAGCAAAGCGCTGAAGAGAATAACGAGCGAGTGAAAGAGAAATAGAGAAGGAAGAAGGCAAGAGAGCAAGGCAAGCATGGAAAGAATCTTGTGAATGGGACTTCAGTCACTAGCCTCCTAGTAGCGCATCGCTCTTCTACCCTCTCACAATAACTCCTATAATCTCCCTAAGACCTCCCTAAGACCTCTAAGACCCTTTAAGACACGGTCACTTCCATTGCTTCACCAAGAGAATCTCCTCCTCCTCCTCCTCCTCCTCCTCCTCCTCCTCCTCCCCCATTCACTTTGTCCTTCAGATCTCCGAGCTCGACCCTCGCCACACTGCCATCGATTCTCGACTCAAGGCGGCCATGGCGACGGGGTCAGACATCGCGCTCTACCCCAACAAGCACTTGGACCAGCAGGCAGAGATATCAAGGCTGCCATCGGACCCGCCGGAGGACGAGGAAGATTGGATTGACTCGAGCGCAGTTCAGGTCTCCCTCCTCCTCCCGTCCTCTCGTCCCCCCTGCTCTCCGTCCCAAACTCTGTTTTCAAGTTTCCCCACTTCCGTGTCGTTGGCGCCGTAGAGCCTCGAGTCTCCCGCTCTCAAGCGGCTTCTCCTCCCTCCTGCCGTCAACTCACTGTCCGAGTGACTGCGTCCCGCAGGTCTCCCGTGTCAAACTTCCCATGCTCAAGCACAACCAGTCGATAGTCGGTCGGCTCAAGATGAACCTGACGAGTCTCGCGGAGGCTATCGGGGAGGAAGCCTATGATTGATCGGTGATCGGAGCAGCGTCACGAGTCGCCAAGTTTGACAGCCCACCGGGGGCCGCAGTGCGATCGGATCACGGCAGATTACTGAGTAAAGCCTGATTCGATGAGTGCCGAAAATTGCCGTCACTGACTAGGGCCGGTTCCGTGGCCTGCTGGGTGACCTGTGACTTTTACTCAAAGTTAAGTTAAAAAGCAGTATTTTGACTCGGTCGTGACTGCTGCGTGACTGCAAGAGTGCGGTCTACCATCTTTCTGGTCGACGTCGCATCTTCACGTGAGCAGGAAAGCGGAGGGGTCCTGGACGAGGAAGAGGCGGAGGGAGAGGAACAGGAGAAGGAAGAAGCACAGCTAGTAGAAGAGCAGGAGGGGATAACACAAGACCCATCGTACATAGGTAAGGAGGAGCTAGTCGCGTGCGAAGGAGGAGGCAACTTTTGTCGCGCCAGCCATAAACTATGATAATACCAGTGAGGTGCTTCACCTGCGGCAAGGTAGTTGATCCAACTGTGGGTTATGGTGCCTGACGTGTTTTAGGTCATTGGGAACAAGTGGTACAAGTACCTGGACTTGCTTCACTGTGGCTATCAGGAGGCCAAAGCTTTCGAAGAGCTTGAATTGAATAGATACTGTGAGTTTTGATAACAAGAGCGCAAGAGGCAGCCGGGGGGATGAGGCAGGGAGGAAGAGGGGAGAGGCAAGAGGGATCGACGAAGAGGGGAGGGGAGGGAGGCAGGGGGAGGCAGGAGGAGCCATGGGAGATGATGGCAAGGTGACTGGGAAATTTTCAGGTTGCAGGAGAATGTTGATGACGCATGTAGACTTGATTGAAAAGCTCATGGAATACAATCGTGAGATTTATTTTGACCTCATCCTTATGGATTGACTCTGCTCTTATCACAGCTCTCGAGAATACAGACACAGGAGAAGACTGATATATGTATGACATAAATCAACGTTGGTCCTCCCTTATGGTCTATCGTGTGTTTTGCAAAGTCATCGTGTGTTTTGCAAAGTCAGCTCAGACGTGCTGGTCACGTTCTCCATCTGCCTCCCGCGCTCTATGTGCTTGACCTGTTGCTCCAGTTAGGTTCTTTGAGCCTTCCCTTGCTGCTTCTCCTCTCGCTCTTCCCTCCAGGTTGTTTTGATCGAATCTCCCCTTGTCTGTTTCTTCATATTCCCTCGCCCTCGTTTCCCTCTCGTTCATGTCCTCCCACTTGTCCTGCAGGGAAATGCGATGAGAATGTGAGGAGGAGGAGATGTAGGAAGGACGAGTTGCGGAAGGAGGCAGAGGCTTGCGCGAGTCTAGTTGCTGATGGGTAAACCTGAGCCTCCGAGGCTGAGCCTGGTCACATGGCTTGTACCTGACAGGAGTCCAATGGTTCATACAGTTCAAGCGCAGGGTTGCCAACAGCGGCGGCTCAGTCCGGAGTTCGATCACACAAGGCCGCTGATCGGACCGTGAGGCACCATCACCTACAAACCGTTCCGTCAGATCATCATCTGCGCGGGTCAGTGACGCCGAACGGCGGCAGCAAACTCTCAGCACCGTGAGACTAAGCGGCTTATCAAGTTGACCCAGTCTGCAGTCCGCAACTGTCGGAGATCCAGGATGGAGCCTGAACTTGTGCAATGGAACCCGCCGACTAGCCCACCAGGCGAGGATGAGCCTAGTAACGCCGGGCCTTTCAAGTACTCAAAGTTAAGTTAAATCATTGAATCAGAACGATGAGCTAGCTATCATGATGACCGTACGGTGCCAGTACGGTCACGGAGTGACTGAGTGACGGCCGCTCAGCCGGGCCGCTGGGCCTCAGTGTACTTAAGTTAAACGCCGGGTCACGGGAGGCTTCAAGTTAGTACCGTCCGTTAACTGTAAGTTAACTTGCCAAGTTGTTAAATTACGACCGGGGTGACCGGCCCGCCGGGGACAATCCGATGAGGCCGATGAGATACAAGGCTCAGGGAACCGCGGCACTGCGCCGCAAACCTTGACTCGGTGACGGTGGCACTGCCGGGTGCGAAGGAGGCTACCCGGCGCGGCCGCGGCCCGACTCGGGGCCGCGGGCCCGGCGCGACGATCGGAAGGTGCCCGGCGCACCGACTCAGCGAGCCTCGGAGTCACGAGTCCGATCGCCCAGGCTGCCGAGTCGAGTCCGGCATGATCCGGTCAGCCTCGCCGGGCCGGGATCCGAGCCTGGGCCCGGGCTCGGCCCCGGCTGAGTGCACCGTGCCACGGTGAACGGGCCGCGCGGCCCGTCGCCGCCACTGATACCGGCCCGTGCAGTGCCGCCGCACGGTGACCCGTCGCATCAGTCTATACGAGTCACAGACTCAGAGTCATGGGCCGGCCGGTACCGAGCCGGGCTACCGTTTCCGAGTTCCGAAAGTTTACTCAAAGTGAAAGTTAAGTTAAATCAGGACGGCGAGGACAATCAGTACCTACTTTCTTTACTCAAAGTTAAGTTAAATATCAGTACGAAGGTACTACGGTGCGATGCTACCAGATACGCAGGTACGTGCGATACGGAGGTACGCCAGGATGATGAGATTGCCGTTGCGCGGGAGTCGAACTGCTGACAAGCGACTCTCGGGCAGGTATTCGAAAAGAAGTGCTTTAAAGTGGCTTGCAGTCAATGCTGACCAGTATCTTTACCACTGGCAAGAGGGTTTTAAAAGGGAGCAACAGATTCAGCACAACACCAAATCTCAATGCTGGTCCGCAACGAGCGATCCCTTTCAACCTCCTCCCTCCTCCCTCTCTCCCTCTCTCCCTCTGCCTCCCCTAACATCGCAGCAAACAGAAGACCTTCGCCATGCTCTGTTCCATCTGCCCGTAGGACTTCACAATCGCCTTTGCCCCGATCATTATCCCTGAATGCCTTATCTGTGTCTGAGCAATATTCATGGGACGAGCATATCGGAGCCCTAGGCATCGATGAGGATAGATTTGCACAGCTTTCAGACTGGAAACGAAGAGCGCTCGGCTGCATCGCTAGATCTATCAAGTACATCACGGATGAGCAAACGCTGGAAGGCGGTAGCGTGGACGGCAAATTTCTTCGATGCTCTGTTGAGGGGGTAGAGGGAGAGGAGAGTACATGGGTCGAGAAATTATGAGTGTACCCTGGGTATCAAGTACATTTGTGAGCTAGCCGGTGTCAGCTTAGTATGACAATCAGGAGTGTGGACTGTTAGAGGTGTTGAGGGATAAAAAGATTCAGAATAAAGTTATATTGATATCAAGGAGTGTCCTCATCGATGTGTAAAACAGAGGTCCCTTCTTCCTGTTCACGTCTTTGTATGAATTTCAATGCGACCTTCTTGTGGTGGAATACGATCTTGGATGCGACCTCCAAATGACTTTGACTTCATGGTTATTTACCTCTCTTCCGGATATCAACGATTGTTTGAATCATTGTCTTTTCAAGTTGTAAACAACTCACTGCCTCTTAGTGTAGTCCAACCTCGGCACGTCATAACAGGCCATCATTAGCTGGATCACAAGGAAACAAGAATCGGCAAAGCCTCTGATGCAAATTGCCAGGCATGGAGGTCTGTATGTAAGTTAGTGTATGTTGTATGCAACTACTACACGTAGTGCGATTCTTTGATCCGGCGTTATACATGTGCACAAGTGATTGTTTGCGACTACTACGAGTTTCTCAAAGCTGCACAGATATCATGTTTTCTTGGAAACTGATACACAACAGACGTGATCTGACATGTGTAAATATTGAATTGTGAAGTGAGGGGGTCTGATGAGTAACAGCAGAATATGGCAACTTTCAAATAGAATAGCGTAATCCCGTTTGAGGTTTTCAATTATAGTTATTTGCCAGCATTGCTTGAACACCATTGTGATGATTTCATTCATTGAAAGTCTAATTTACATCGTACACAGTACTGAGCACCATCCATAAGCTATCTGCTCATCACACAGTCCAACCCCTCGCACATTCAATCGTTGACCCGTCCAAGTTTCCTCCCCTTCGCTCTCGCTCTTCGCAGATGTACCGCATGGAGTTTGCCAGGCAAACCAGCGCTCGTTGCTTCCAAGCAGGCAATCTCTGAAAGAGGTCTTTATCTGTGTCCAAGATGGAGGCGCTATCGTTGGGGGAGCCGGGAGAGGATCTGTCCGAGCCTGAGTAAGGAGTTGGGGATGGGGTGCGCATTGATTCTTTAAGATGATTAGGGGGAGCAAGAGTGAGGGCGAGGAGGAGCAAGAGTGAGGGCGAGGAGGAGCAAGAGTGAGGGCGAGGAGGAGCAAGAGTCAGGGCGAGGAGGAGCAAGAGTGAGGGCGAGGAGGAGCAAAGAGTCAAAAGGATTTCTAGGTGATAACAGTGGGCGGGTGGAGCTGTAGAGACAGGCAGAGGGAGAACAAGAAGGGCATATGTAACCATCCATTCCTTTGACTTCTTTGCTAAAACTTCTTAGCTCGGGGTTCAAATTGAAAAGAACTCCTTTTGAATCTTGTGTTTTTACAACATATCCTCCTTAGCTCCGAGAGGTCGCTGGGTGCACGGGTCCTTTTGATAGCTCAAACAGGGTACTGTATTTGCACCCCCGTGCAATCAGATGCTGAGACTTCTTTACTACAGGATCTGTCAACCTAACGTAAAGCCGATGACGAACTGGATGACGCATATCTACTGTCTAGCTGGTTATTCGGCGCTGCCCGCAACGTATTTGGAAATCTACTAGGCTACCCCCCCCCCTTGATACCATTGAAATACCGTAGTACTACTTGAACCCGTGGAGTGGGAACATGGGATCAGTTCTCGCAGTGGCTGGTCAAACTTTTGCCTCTGTCACGGCGTAGGTTGCACCTAAAGCCGAGGGAGTTGCGAAGTCCATGCAGGTGCCGAGATGCTGGCTGACCCGCCTCGGAGTTTTTACGACGGTGGGTCATAAGCGGCAAGAAGTCAACGGCAGCAGACTCCGGGGCGAAAAGCAACGCTTCACAGAGTCAAGATCCGCAGGCTTCAGCGGTGGCACGGCGGGAACTTGCGGCCGGTTTTTGGCCGCAATCAAGTTTTACAGCGGCCAGCCTCGGAGAAAGGCCCCGCCGGGCCCGGACTTCCTATCATTCAGGCCGCCCGGCCGGCTGACGGATGGCACGCCCGGCCACTGGCAGTGGACTCTGAAGATCACTGAGGCTTTAATCTGCTACTTCCACAGGTTTAGTCTCTACCTTGCTGCCCTCGACCCTACTCCTCTCGTTTGCCTCCTCCTCCTTCGTTTCCCACCTCTCTGCAACAGCCTGTGACGCTGCGACTATCGGCTGGAGTTTGACGTCTCGATCCTGGAAGTCGGCAAGCAGCCCGTACTTGTAGTTGTCTTCACCCTGCGGCTTGCTGACTTCCTCCTTGGAGTACGGGATCCCAAGATCTTGCAAGGCGGGATCGTCGTTTGCCTCGGATGCTGCTACCACGCTGTCACCCAGCTCCAAGGGAACATTGGGATCCGGTTCCTTGGCCTCCACCACCTTCGTAGGAGGGATCGTGATCAACCTGTCCCTCTCTAAAGGATCCCCGACAGCCTCGGGCTTCCTCAGCATGTCGTTGAGCCAGCCACCAGCGTCGAACTCTGCCCCTGTGTGATCAGCAGGGTGCACCTTGACCGTGACCTGGGGGATCTCCTCGTTGACATCGTCCGCAAACCCCTCAAAGTTCCTCTCCCCCACCTGCTCCCTCGTCAGCGGCTCCACTCTTTCAACGGTCTGCTGACTCACGTAGCTCAAGTTCATCTCCACTGGCGGGCCTTGCTGAACCTCCACTGCGACAGCCATCCTGTTCAGCATCCTTCCACCATGGCACGACTCCCAAGCTCACCATCGTCGTCATGGACCTGACCGGACAGCGGTGTATCCTTGGTCGAGTTGACTCGCCTCGTCACATCCTGCAGCCAACCTTCTTTCAGATTTTCGTCAGCCACACGCACTGCCTTGCTGACCTTGAACTCTCCTCCAGGGTAGTAGTCCGGATCGCGCTGTTAGGGAGGAGTCAGAGGAGGAGAGAAAGTCGCAACGGGCGGTAGGAGCCGTGAGTGGAAGGAAAACTTTTTCACCTCAGACAAGGGAAGTGGGGCTGCTTTCTTGGTCTTGATGACCACATCCTACCAAGAACCTAGTTAGCTATCGATCTGCTTCCTGCCTCGCTCCTCGCCTTGTCATCATCGAACACGATCTCTGGCTGTCCTAGGAACTTATGAGGCCCACTCTGAGCCTCCTCTTTCACCTATCGAGACAAGTCAGGATGGTTCGAGATAGCCAAGTTTCATGGAGACCGGGCGAGCGTTTGGTACCCATGTGTCCGGCAAGTAATGATCCACAGTGCGTACAAGATGGTATGTCAAAGGTGTGCGAAACACCTGATAGCACGCCAACTGTCAACTCACAGAACATCGATCGTGGTTCAGTTCGACCTGACTGAAAACAGACTCCTTCGACCGATCCTCATTGTAGTCGTCAGCACTAACGGCAGAGAAAGTTTCGTTGGTCTGATTGACACTCAGATATTCAGGAGGAATGTCGTCCAGGATCTGTTGGGACTTGGGGAACTTAAGTCCCATCCGCTTGGTAGCTGCAAGGATCGAGTGATGAGATTTGATAGTAGATAGTGCAACGGCGTGCGGCGACTTCATATCTTGACTCAAACGTTTCCATAGATCTCTCTTTGCCATTGTAGGCGTTTTCTCCTTGAGCGCTCGGACCTGCTTCTGAGCTTGCGCGAGATGGGCGCCGATGGTGCCTTTCTCGGGCAACGCACTGCGCTTGCTGGCGAGCAAGGACGGCTGAGTATGTCAAAGTCAGCAAAATCTACTCGCGAGATAACAACAAGGAAGGATATACGAGTCCCTGCGCCACTGACCTGCTCTCTGGATCTGTGGCCTGAGGCTAGCAGTACTACCGCTGCCAGTAACGTCATACACCCGGTGAACATCAGGAGCTTCCCTCGAGTTCCGGCTCGGCCGTCCTTGTGCTGCAGGAAAAATGGCATCAGGCATGCATGGCATGTTGGGACGCGTCATGAGCATCGGAGCGGCCATGCAGCATCATCGTACAACGATTCTTTGACACTTGATCCGCGGGCAGGTCAGAAGAAAAACAAACAAGAGGAAGGAGCACAGGAGGGTCACGAGCAACACATGGAAGTCGCTTACCCTGACGTCATAGACTGTGAAGGTCGTCGTCCTGCCTCCCCCTCCCCCTCCCCCTCCCTCCGTTGACCCTCCGGGCTCGTCGCCCAAGGTCTCCACCATGAACCGCCGGAAATAGCGAACCCGTTACATCACGCAACGGCGGAATGTCAAACTGCAGCCTGTGCAAGGCCCGGACCCGCGCCGGAGTCAGTGGCCGGGCTGCTCAGCTGCCAGGGGCCCGGCGCACTGGCAGCCCGGTTCGACCGCGGACGAACACGGCCGGGGGTCGAGCTCGCCGGGACCGTGATGGGGCTCCAGACAGTGAGAATGAACGGCAAGGTACGGTCCTCGCAAAGTTTTCACCGATAGCAGGTGTCATGATGCTGGCAAGTTGAAGTTCATCAAAGTTTTACTAAACCACATCGCTTGCGGCGACAAGGCTCAGCACCTTTTAAGGTGCCTTGTAGTACTGGGTAGGAACGAAGGGCATCTTGACCACAGTTCCAGGGTTGGACTTGCCGCGCACTGTAACAACGACCTGCAAGGAAATTCAGTGAAGGCAAGATCCTTGGGAACATCTAGAAGAAGCATGAAGGAGCGAAGAAGGGATAGCCACCTCGGTCCCCGTCTTGTTGTGTGGTCTGTTGATGTATCCCTGCCTTGATGTCAGGATGGAGATTGCGCTGGAGGCGGCCAGTCTTCGTAACAAGCTTACCATGGCGATGTTCTGCTTCAAGATGGGCGAGACTGCACCTGAGGTGACCTAGAAAGAGGGAGTGAGTGGAAGCACACTCTGCCTAATCGTCCTCTACACCTTGCCAACAACTTCCCCCGATGGGAGGGAGATCTCTGCCCCCTCTCTTGCAGGAGCCCCAGTAGACATGATGCCGACGCGCATCTGCAACGAAGTTAAGAAAAGGTTTACGAGGCTACGAGGAGAGGACGGCAGCACCTTGGGTACAGACTTGGGACCCTCTGCCACCTGCGCAAATGTGTCACGACAGAGGTTTTCTGACGGTCAAAAGGAGGGGTCCTGCCTGCTTGAGGATAGTATCCGAGCCTGTGAAGGGACGGGCCCCAGGCTCACGACGCCCCTTCCCTACAGTCCACGACAATCCTGGCGCAGCAGCTGAGTGGAGGAGAGGGGCAAACGTGGCAACGAGTCTCACCTGCCATGGTTGGGGTAGTGGTGTCATCAATATCATGCCCGTACAGGCAGAGGCCAGCCTCCAGTCCTACAAGGGGTTAAGTGACCAGACCCAGGGTGGGTGAAGGAGAAGACTCACTCAGCGTGTCACGAGCTCCCAACCCTGTGAAGAAACGTCGTCAGACTCAAGCTGTCGGCTTACAAATTGTCACCAGCTGGATGCACTTCAGGCTGATCGATGAGTTTTCGCCACAGCTTCACAGCGTTTTCCCCTGGAACCTGCATGCGTATTGCCAGGTCAATGAAGAGGTGGTGACCATCGGGGAGACTAGCTCACGAAAATCTCGAAGCCGTCTTCTCCAGTGTATCCGCATCTGGCAACAAAGATTTGCATACCCTTGAAGGACAGTGTCAACTTTTTCCGGGTTGTGATGAAACAAGGGACAGGGAACTTACGTCCATCACCATGTTCTGAGCATCGCCGAAGTTCATGTACTTGAAGTCGTAAACAGGAATGAGCCTCTGCATGACCTATGACGATGATTTCCAATCAGCTCACAAAGACCGTGTAAACCTCCACTTCATCGTTCTTGTTGCCTCAGACTCTCTTCTTCTATCTTTGCATGGCTCCACCCATCACCACATCCTCTTACCTTGACAGCCTCTGGTCCTTGCAGGGCGTAAAGTCCTCTGTCCTCCCACTGGACCTCCATCGATACGTCTCCGCCGAACTTCCCTGTATCACAAGTCAAGACGACAGCAAGCATGAGTTTGTAGATGAACCGAGTTTCTGCTTGAAGAATTCCAGATCCTTCACGGCGCATCCAGCATTGATGACCTGGGCACAAGATCACCTGACTACTCGTCGAGGTCGACATAGTAATCCACCTGGTAGATGTGATCGCCCTTCTCGTCCGATGTCTTGGTGATCATGGTGTCATCGATGATTCCTCCCTGCAGGTCAGGGGAAAGTTACAAGATCCCTCAGATTCAAGGAGAGGAGAAGAGAGCGGAAGGAGGCAGACAGAAAGAAGGGCCGGGAAAGGAAAATCGAGTCCAGGAGGATAGAGATCACAAGAACGGAATAAAGGCAACGTGTAGTGGATACGTTTTCGTTTGGGATCACAGAGAGGGTTCCCTTGCCCATGGCAAGATTCTCAATGTCAGCAACCTGTATGAAGCATCAGCTCAGATCAATCTTCATAACCGAAGGTAACTGAAAGGATCAGGATCCTACCGTCACGCTCTCCAAAAAGGCGATCGCATCCTTTCCACGCCAGCGGAGACTGTTCGCTGCATATCAACGAAGGCAGGGAGCTCATCATGAGAGGTCACCTGCACATGTGCGAAACATCGAACAGTCCTGTCTTGGTACGAACCTAGGGTTTCTGTCAGGGTGTGATAGCAGCGTCATTGACGAGGATCTACATGTTTGACTGAGTTGATAATGCTGTCTGCCTTGGGATGGTCCTTGTACTGCACAGGCATGGCCCAGTCGGCGAAGTCAACCTAGAATTTCTTTCAGCGTGTTCGGTATGCCATCTGATAATGTAATAGACCATCTGCCCTCCCAGCTTGATGTGTTCATCATAAATCAGAGTCTTCTTGAGGTTAGAAGTAGAAGCAAATCGAATGCCCACGGTTCTTGCAGTCCTGAACGTGTTGGTAGCAAAGCCAAGCATCTTGAAAAACAGATCATGTCAGCACGACTTCCCTGAGCGCTCAAGACATTTGATGCCATCTGATAATGCATTCTCTTGCGACTCATTTCCTCTCTTCACTCTGACTCCTCGCTCACTGTACGAAGACCAATATTTTCGAACATAAGCCTGCCACTCGGTACTAGTTTCCCGTCCTGTCCCGTAGGATCTCGTCCTATCCTGAACATCTATTTGCTCCCGCCTTCTATCTCCTCGCTTCCTCACCATCGCCAACCATACGTAACGAGCTCACCTTGCTCCTGACAACCAGCATGGTTGCTGCGGATCAACTACCCCCACCCCGTTACATCCTCCAAGTACCCCACTTCGGAGTTTGCAAATTTTGACTACCCCATCAATCCTAACAACAGGACCCTACCTACTTCGATTCAATTCTGGCCGTATATACCCCTACCTCCTCGACTCTCAAATTCAATCTACATGTGTACCCGCTACTTTTGAAAGAATTCTAACCCACCCCTCTACTTCATGTCACTGATATTGGTACCCCACTGTTTAAATGATCGAAGAAGGCAACTACCCCACTTTTCTTCACCCCCACCCTCATCTTATTATGATCCACCCCTAAATCCTCTAATGAGACCTTTTCACCTATGTACCCACCCACCCTCCGACATGCGATTGTGGAAGTACCCTACCCCTCAAATTATACCAGGTGCACAAACAATTATACCGGGTTATGTACCCCCTTCTCTAGGTCACTTCATGTCATCACCACCAAACTCTCATCTTACTACCCACCTTCTCCCCAATTTGCAGGTTCGAATTTACACCCTACCCTACAATTACTTCATTTGTCTCACAACTACCCCCATTCTGACTGTGTTTGTCTTTCACTACCCCTATTTTCAATCACCCCACCCCCTTTCACATGTGCCAACTATCCCTTCACCTTGCGCTGTAAAACACCTGGCCAACCACCCCACCACTGCTTTGACGGTGTAAGAAACTTGAGTACCTACCCGGAAAAAGATAAAAGTACCGGTCTTCAGACCACCCTACCTTCTAAGGAACGTTTATGAGTCCAACATTACTGACGGTAGTACCAGAGACAAGGAAAATCAGTTTGTGTGACTCATAACCTGTCTACACCCGGGCGGGCCAACTGGCGACTTTCAGTAAAAGGCGACTCAGTGAAGTGGCGGCAGCGGCGGGCCGTCGGAGTCGGACCCGGGCACAGCGGCACACGCAGCTGAGCGAGTCCACCCGCGGCGTGCGACGGAGGCTGCCACTGAGTGGCACCGGTACTACTGGTAAAACCGTGACTTCAGAAGTTCCAAAGTTGAGCCTCAGTCACTAGGCGCCGAGGCGCCGGACAGTACCGTCGTCCGCCGGGGGTGGGCGGCGGACGGATCGGACCGCGGCCCCGGCCCTCTCTGGCTGACCGTACAGAGTCAGCCGGGGGCCGGCCGGCCCCGGGGGGAGTCACCGGGGGGCCCAGCCTAAGCCGGTTCCCGGGCCCGTCTGTCTCCCGATCCGAGCCACGGAACTCGCGTCTCCCCCGCTCAATTATTCCTTCCACACACAGTTACTACTCAGCGGCTCTCGCTCCCGCCGTTTGGGATCTTGCCTTGCTAACGGCATGATCCTGCCTGCGTTGCCCGGGGCGCTGGCACTTGAAGGTTCAGACTGCTTGCCGTGGTTTGAATCTCTACTGTGCCTTGCCAGCAGAGTAATTTAGTGTGCAATTCAGCCATCATCTTTGTTGCACTGGTTTCATTTCTCAATCTGAGAATGATTCCAGCCATCCCACATGCCCGTCTCTGCGTCGCATTGGATGTCAACCCGTTGGAGCTCCTGCTCAACCTGGGGATCCCAGCTGGCGATAGCTCTCTGTATATTTCGAATAACTTTTGCTCTACTTGTTTGGTCGCTTGCACAGATCATTTGAATCTCACTTCGAGAGAACTTTCCTGATGGCACAGGGGAGGAGGATTGCACTGAGTACAACCTCTCTGCTGCCGTTGTATTGGCAGCCTGTTGCAAAGCATTCTTTGCATTTCACTGATGTTGTATAGCAGTTGCTTCCATTCGAAGTGAAAACCATTTCAGTATTTTGTCATTCTCTGAGACCCAGTCAGTCAGTCAGTCAGTCAGTCAGTCAGTCAGTCAGTCAGTCAGTCAGTCAGTCAGTCAGTCAGTCAGTCAGTCAGTCTGTCTGTCTGTCTCCGAGGCTCTGAATCTGAGCCACACAGACACACTGGAAAAGACACAACTATACCACAGTTACAGAAGTTCTCACCTTGAAGCAAGAATGTATTCTTGCTAGACTGAGATCCTGGATCGTTCCATGGTATTGAAACATGTTCCCCCCAATAATCACGAGCCGGATCCTCACAGTGTCATGTACGAGCTTGTGGTGTTGAAGCTTGCATAACTTGCCTTGTGAAGTATTTCACCATCCTAGTTGCCAGCTAACTGATACACCGGGAACCCTGAAAGCCATCGGCGGTGTGAGGATGAGGATGGGATCGAGGAAAAAGATAGAGATTTAGAAATTCAGGTATACATCGCAGATTTTTTCAAGTACAAGCAAAGATGACCTCAGTGTTGGACTTGCTTGCCATCCCCGCCTCCTCCTCCACACCAGCTTCTCTGCTACCTTCCCTTCTCCGCATTTCCGAATCCCCCGGCCCACAAACTCTTTCCTGCGCCTTCCCCCTACGACCCCTCCACCGTACTGCTTCTATACCCCACCCCCTCGCTCCCCGCCCCCGCTCCTGCAGCTCCCCCCAGAGCTCCCCCTGGCAGCTCCTGCTAACACCCCCAGCCTCTTCTGCTCTTACTCCTCCTATCTCAGATGCATCCCATGCTGTCATGACCGATGAGCGTACCTGACGCTCCAGCGAGGGAGGAGGCGACATCTGCGCTAGAGTGCGAGCCGTCGCAAGCAGAGGAAGTCGAGGGGATGCAGGGGGAGCAGGAGGCAGAAGCTCTCCGGTCTGAGAGCTTCACAGACGACAGGAGGTGAGGGGAGGCAGCAGCTTGAGCTGGTAAAGTTGCGCCATGTTCTTTGACGATGCATGTCTGCCAGTTCCCTCCTCCTCAACCCGAAGAAGAGAAGAAACGTCCGACTGCCTCCTCAGCAAGATATCAGCCGCTCCTCCTGCTCTGGCTTCTTCAGATCTTCCCTCTCCTTCCTTCGGAATTCAGGCACGTTCGTTTCTGTGCATTGACCCGCCATGGTGTAACGAGTTCCGCAGTGTCTGACCAATGGTCCCTGACGCTCGTGCTGCTTCGCCACAAATGTCTGCGGTAAGTGTTTTGAAAGCAGAAGAACCAAAGGAAGGCACATAGGGAGCAGAGGGAGAGGAGGAGGAGGGGAGGGGGGGGGGGGGGAGGGAGGAGGGAGGGAGGG
>NW_005434609.1:291851-301034 GCF_000315625.1 Guillardia theta CCMP2712
CGGAGAATGAATCTGAGAGGGGGGGATTTATGTTCGATAGTTTACAAGATTAGCACATGAGGGCCCAGAAGACGAGGTTGGATTGCAAGGACCGCCGAGGAACTCGGTGACGGGAATGTAACTTGTTCCACAATCATATCGCTAAAACCATCGCCATACACCCCGCTGACCAATCCTCCTCCTTTCCTCTCTCCCTCACCTTTGGTCGCCAGGCAGCACCCAGGGAGTTCCGTCCGCGTCTCGAGGGTAGTACCCCTCCCATCCCCAGTCTCGTACGCTCCAGTGTAGAGATCGTGATAGAAGCTCTTAAGGAGGAGGGGGAGGGGGAGGAGGAGAGGCAGGAGGAGCAGAAGGTGGTTGTGGACATGGACATGGACGTGGTGGTAGCTGCAAGGCTGCGAAAGAAGAGAGGAGGTAAAACATGGGCTGATGGGGGTCCAGGCACTTGACTGTTGTCGTGTGGCTGGTGACGATCGGGGGGAACCTGCAGAAGCCAGTGATCAGCTTCTTCTACCTGAAGGTGAGAGGGGGGAAGGTGAAAGTTCAGTCCCGTCCTGCTCCTGACTGGTGGGCTTGTCAGTTGTCGATGTCAGCGATTGAGATAGGAAGGGTCGGCTTTATCGTCATGCTGGTCGTCCTGCTAGGCAGTCCAGTCTATGGCTATCTCATGGATCGCCGGAGCGCGTTCTTGGTGAGGGGTAGGGGTAGCTGGCAGGGGGGACAATGATGGTGCAGGAAGGAGGGTGGCCATGGTGGTGGATGGAAAGAATGGAGAGACGGTGGAGGAGAAGATTTTTCAAGGAGATGGCTCAGAATGAGGGGAGGGAGGGAAGCAAAGGAGGGATCAGTGGGAGGAGCGAGAATAGAGCGGGAAAGAAGGAGGGAGGTAACTCATGCAATGTTCAAGGCCGTTCTACTCTCACTCTCCATGTGCGGAGTCGGATGCTTTCTCCGCGGTATCGCGACCGATGTCAACATGGTCTACCTTGCAGCATTCATCCTTGGTATCCTCCCTTGCCACACCCATCCCACCCCCCCCCTCCTCCCTCACCTCTCTTCTGCTCCCTCTGCTCCCTCTGCTCTGACTGCTCCATCTCCTTTCCTCTGCTCCTCTGCTCTCTCTCCTGTCTTTTCCTTCCTCTCCTTCCTTCCCTCCTTTTCATCCTTGCCCAACCTCCTTCCTCTGCCCTCTTCATCCTCGAGCAATCGGCTCAGGCCCTCACAGGCCTTGGCTCCTATTCCTTCGAGACCATGGCGCTAGCAGCGCTCTCAAGGTTTGCGTCTGCAGATTTCAGGTAAATTGTGCGATTTTGTTGTTGAGAAGGGTCGAGGGGTGGGAAGTGTGAGGAAATGCGGTTGAAGAGGAAGGAGAGGAGAGAGGAGAGGCGATTGATTCTCATGGATTGAGATGCGAGCAGGTTTCTTATTGTCAGCGGCTTTTTGCTACAGATCAAGTTGATTGCAATAGGTCGACTTTCCCCTGCTCCTCCCTGTCTCTGTTCCGAATTTCTATCCATCGTTGCTAATGTTCGTTCTTCTTGATCCATCCCTTTATATCACTTGGCCTGTTCTGGGCTAACGACGACGATGTTGAGTGCAGTCACCCGACTGATTTATCCTGCTTGGACTTACTTCGTCGAGAACGCCATGAAGATATCTGATGCCATGACAAGGCAGACCTTTCTTATCATTGAGAGGTTGAGACTCATGACATGCCGATAGATATCGTATTGCCATGGGATTGTGCATTGCTCCTTGTCTTGTTGGCTTTCTTTGGCTGCTCGGCCAGCGCGAGGTTGCTTACGTTGAAGCTTACATTTGTGATATGACTGCAAATGGAAGAAATTCGTGTCTTTGGAGCGAGAGATGGGGAAGATGGAGCAGAGCAGCAACGAAGAAGCTTCAGAAGAAGGTTGATCACTGTCATGATAACACCACCTGCACCACATCTACTCTGAACTTCCTGCAGATCCTCCGAACCCTCAGGAGCAAAGGAATTCTTTCATGGATATCTTCGACACGAAGAGACCGTCCGAGCGGGACTGGTCACGATTTTTCCTCCTCTCCTGCATCCTCCTCTTCAACTCCTTCACGTCAACGACACTCCTAGTACGGAAGCGATGCTGCTTTACCGACTAGTCCCCTGACTTGTGCAAGACTTTGTGGCCTTTGTTTGTCAACTTCCACTTCAAGTGGGACGACAACCAATACTCTTTCATGCTCCTCCTGTCAAGCCTGGTAGGGCTGAATGAACGGCAAGCAGTTGTTGATGCTGATACCTCAAGGTCTCTGCCGTCTGTCTTCTTCTCGGGCCCAAATTTGAAGAATCTTTCGGAAGCCTTCGTAAGATTGTTCCTGGAAACATTCGCTCTGGTTCACTGACAATATCTTCCAAGAAACTCGAATGGTCGTGAGTGTACTGGGGGGATTCTTGTCGATTATTTCATTCAGCATGCAACAGAACACAACACAATCGGTAAGACACTTCCCCTTGCTTTCTGATCATTTCAGCATGTTGATTACGATCTCACTGCTTTCAGATCACGATCCATGTCATTTCAACTATTTTGCTCATTGGCTGCTGTACATTTCTCGACGCAGCGATACAGGTAATGCTACTCTCATGCCCTTGTTCTCAGTGTCTCTTGCTTGCCTGCCCATCCCCTATTTCTCTTTGACTTGTCCTACCTCGCCTTGGTGTTTCTTCTTCGATCCCTCCCTCCCCTCGCTTGTAGTCCTCACATAGTCCAAGTCCCCCTGATAAATGGACGATTGATGGACAGACTTGGATTATGGACTATAGACGATTGAAAACTGTTTAGTTTCACTTTGCTGTTCGACCCTCTTGCTCCATCCCCTCATTTTCTCCCCTCATCTTCGCTCCTCCTCCTGAGCTCCCTCTGTAGTGTCTCACCATCACTTGCGCAGTCTGCTGCGTCTCTCTGTCTCGGCATCTCCCTGCATGGCCGTCAGTTCGGCATCCTTGCAACCTTCAACGGGATGGGCAATATCCTTGCCAACCTCCTCAGCGCCTTCCTCTACCAAGCGAGCTTGGACTCCGAGTTCGGTGAGAACATGGAACAGATTCTTCTCTCTCTCCCCTCCCCCCTCCTTTCCTCTCCGCTCTCGTCCTGTCTTGCTGTGCATCTGTGTATCACATGGCTGCTGGTGTTGTGGGACTTTGTCGTCTTTTCCTTGTGCTTGAGCTCCATTCTATCATCTCATGTTATTCTCTATTGCTAGATCCTTTTCCCATCCCGCTTCCTCCCTCCTCTTCCTCCTCTCTTCCTCCTCTTGCAACATCTCAATCTCGCTCTTTCTCTCGCTCTTTTGGTCTCGCTCTACCTGTCTTCACAGCTTTGTCATTAGGGTTCGGAGCTGGAGGGGCCCTCCCTCTCTTCATCGCTGGCATGCTGATGCTTGCTAACGTTGTCCTGCTGGTCCTTGCTGAGATGCTCAAGTCTCCGACTGCTGGTGAACCTTCTTGCCTTCACCCTGTGTACTCATGTGGGCTGACTCAGGAGATGCTGTCGTATCAGAGCAAGGGGACCAGAGGCGTGTGGGTAACAGGGAGAAAGGCATCGTGTTCCTGCGTGTTGAGGAGAGGACAAGGTCGGCAGATCAAGGGTTGTGAAGTTGCAGAAGCAAGGGAGTGATCGTGTTGTATTGTACCAACGATCAACTTGTGTAACATGACAAACCGCGAGCTTTTTTGGAGAGGCTCGTTAATCATACAAAGTATCTCAACTTCTCATCATGCTCCTCGGAGACAAGGTTGTTGAAGTACCTGAATGGCAAGTAAAGTTAGCATGATCTCCCTTCCTCGCATCTCTGTCACCTCTCGTCTCTCTTCGACTGCGTGAGCTGCGCTCCTGGCTCCACGACAAACTTGGTGATGTCTACAAAGGTAGAGGCAATGATGCTCCTCCTCTCTCCATCAAGCATGGTTGGGATCGTAGAGTCTCTCAGATCGTTCTCGTACGTCTGCGAAGATAAGTGGTGCTGATCTCCATACGTCTCCTCCCGCTTTCTGCCCACAAAGGGAGCCTGAACAGTATCGCAGTCCAGGAATCCAGACAGGAGGCTTCCAAGCAAGTCCATCGGCCTGTCTGGCCTCTCGTTCTTCTTTACAGCTCCTGAGCTGGGGATCGGGGAGAACCTATAGTACTGGATGGGGACGTGGACGAAGCTCTGCGTCGACCCCTCGACGTAATGTCGGATCGTGTCATCGTACGAGTCCATCCCGCTGAAGGAAAGAAGTATCAGCGACTCTCCTCGATCAACACAACACTGCAGGCGCATCTGACAACCCATCGATCATGGTTCTCTACCTGCTCGCATCCCCGCCATCGTCGTTCATGGTCTCGTCATGCGCTACATTGACTAGCCCAGACTGCGACGCTGCCATGGGTCGCGGGGTCAAGCGCCAGGACAGTACGGTGTAGTCCCCCTGTTGAGTAAAGTTCTATCGAGACCTCAAAGCTGGACATGATTTAGGACACAATTGAAATTCTCGGGGCTAAATTCATTTCAGCAGTTCACAATAGAGAAGAATATTGAATAATAAAACTATTGTTAATTTTTTTGCTGTACCACAAAGTTGGTGCCTAATAATAAATTTTCTGTCATAATCTAAAACAGGGGTTTTAAATCAGTACCATGATTCAAATATCAGAAGTTGAGCGGGTACCTGCTGTTAGTACGAGGGAGCGGCCATGGTGTTGTGCCGCGGCGTAGGGGCAGTGGGGCTCTGGGAGAGAGAGGAAGAGGAGAGGAGTAAAGAGGCGAGAGTGAGGGAAGGGGAGGAGAGAAGAAAGAACCCGGGAATTGTGTAGGATAGGAGAGTAATTGAGTTCAGCAAGGTGGGAAGATCGGCGGGAGGTAGATGATTTTCAAGTGGAGGAGGAAGCATATTTTAATGGTGCAGCGAAAGAGCAAGTGGAGGATTGTGCTTGCGATGACGATCGCGGCCATGAAGACCATGATGACGATGATGACGATGATGATGACGACAGTGGTATTATTTGATATGATGATGGTTTAGGCAGGATGTATTGAGTAGGAGGGAAGGAAAAGAACAGCAGAACGGATGGAGTTTTGTAGCAAAGCATGATACCAAAGAGCAGTAGAGAACATAGTCGATTTGAGAATATTCTAGGAGAGCCATAGTCACTTTTGATTTGTAATTTAACCGTGTTCACTTCGAATGTTGCAATGCATGAAAACAAAAGTGGTGAAATTGCAAATTCACACTCCGACTTTTCCCTTTCAGTTTGAGTTGAAGGCAGCCTTGTACTGCTTGCTTTCTTTCTTGTTGGTTTTGGTATTGCCATCTCACCCAAGCAATTTCTTGCACTTTTTGTGTCATGTTCAAGTTTTCTGAGATGAGGGGAATGTAACATTTCAACATCAACACTTTATCTTAATCTTGTTCGTCATAACGCTCTTGCTTCTCTTGCAGGTTTACAGCCCAAAACTCTTTCTCTCCCCCTCTCTTTCCGTCTATGCCGCAATCGTCGAGAGAGGAGTGTTCGGGCTGTCTGCAGAAGCAAAGGCAGTCAAACTTCAGGAACATCAAAGAATTCCCCGGTCTTAGGCTCTGCACGACATGCCGAGGGAAGTACATGCGCAACATGAAGAACAGGGACGATGACCCCAACGCGATCGACGGCAGCATGCAGGCGATGAATGGAGCACAGCAGGAGATGCCCATCCCGCCGCCGATGCAGATGCCGATGGGAGTGCCGATGCAAAGACAGCAGCACTCCATGGCTATCGGCGAGATCTGCACAGCCTCCGAGGGCCTTGACATGGGCATGGAGGGACCGAGCGCTGGAAGCTCGAGGCCTGCCCCCTCCTACTCCTCCATCCTGTCGCCGAGCAACGGCGTACAAGGAGGTCAGCAGGCGGCAGACGGCAGGGGGCAAGTTCACCAGTGGACCGACGAGGCGACCTTCTATCTGCTCCGGTACATGATGAGCGTCGGCATCACGACGCTGTCGATTCCGCGGGGATGGCATGAGAAGGAATCTGAGGGGAGGCTGCAGTGGGTGGAGAGCGCGGTCATCCAGTTGTCGCTCACGGGCTTCAAGACCGACGCGCATCATGTCTACCTGAGGGTCCGCACCCTCCGCGATCGCTTCGGCGTTGGGCAGGACTCGTTCATGCACTGCTACATGACGTTTGCTCAGAGCTGCGACCCGAACCGCACCATGTTCAGCCAGCTCTCCATGATCTACGAGGAGCTCACCACCCTCCGCAAGGAGAACGCAAGTCTGCGCAAGAGCATGGCGAAGCATGGTGACCGTGTCATACGATGGAGCAACATACAGGACCCGCACGAGCTTCAGTCGGAAGTTCGTTCGTATGCGAGCAGGTGCGAAACACTTTCTCTTCTCATCCTCCTCTCAGGAGGCTGCTGTTATGACCCTTCTCTTGCTAGGTATGGATCTCAGATCGGAACCGATCGTACGAAGCTTCCGGATGACAACCCAGAAGAGCAGCGGGAGCATCCCCTCCAGGCCATCGTGCAGACTGTGAGCTCCTTGTCCAATCGCTACCGAGCCGACGTCATCAAGGCCTGCATCGAGGCTCATGCGCTGCAATGCAGAATCTCCAACATCAACCTCAAGGACGACCCCGAGATGTACAACGTGGTGAACAGCAGATTAGCTTGTCGTCAGCTCCAGTCCGTCAACCTCCCAGACATCGTCTCGAAGCTCGTGGAGTTCGCCACTGAGAACATCCAGGGCCTGAAGAACTCTCACAGGATTATGCCCTTCCTCGTCCACGACTGGTGTCAGCAGGGGCTGTGCACAGATATCCGCAACATGCGCTACTCTGAGCAGGTGCACGAGTTCGCGGAGAACTTGCGGTCAAACACGCAGGGCAAGGGCTATCGGTTCATGAGAGGGCGAGCCTCCAAGGGCAAGCTGACGCCTGGCAACACAAACGCGCGACTGAGCCCGTCAACGACTTACATGAACCTGCCGCTGCCCAGCCCCAGCACGATCATGAAGATTAGGAAGCGAAGGCGACAGATCGAGCTGGCATCGATGATGGGCGCGGCAGCGGACAAGGACGCGATGAAGAAGCCGGCGGCTCCTCCCCCCGAGATGCCAGCGGCTCCCATGTGATGATTATGACGTCTCGAACATTCGAGAATCTTGACTGCCGTCGTGAAGAAGCGTTGATCCGGTTGACTCTATTGACTCTTTTCTGTGTTGTGTAAACTATTCCTGCAATTAAGCTGCAGCCTACATCCTCCCCAGCTCGTTCTCTGCTCTGTTGGCGGTTAACCCCATGAGCTCAGGCTCGATCACGGCCTGGGCTCTTCTCACTCTGACACACGATTGTCCACCAGCAGATCCCCAGCTGTGGAGGATTTTCCCCTGAATGACTTGAGAGCTATCTTGGCGGTATCGATGAGCGGCTGGGAAGAGCTCTTCATCCTCCTGTAGAAACTAGTGAGCGGGTCCGAGGGCACGTGCAGTCGCCCACGCACCGGTACGCGGATTTCGCCGAGTTGTAAATCGGTCGGATGAATTTCTCAGCTCGTGACATGTCGTTTTCGGACTCGAGGAAAGATGACCGGGCGTTGGCGATCTTGACTTGTCCAGTCAGCCTGCAGCCCCAAGTCAGCAAGGAGACACAGGACACACGTCAGGTCGTCGTACTCGTCAATCTCGTAGACAGCAACTGGCCCAAGCATCCACTCGCTTATCTTCTTCAGCACGGACTCAACCTGCCGCCGGCAGTCAGCTCCTCGACAGCAGCATCTGGAAGGGTCACCATGTCCTCCAGCGGACGAACGACAGGGAGGATGCAGGAGTTGAGAGGCGTCGCTGATAAGCCCTCGTGCATGCTGTGAGAACCGCGGAGTTCTCCTTCAACTCGAGTGACTCGTAGCTTCGAATCTTGGGATAGCAACATCTCATCTGTCCCGTCGTCATCCCAGCAATAAGTCAACTTCAAGTCCCGGGGTTTACCGTAGATGGGACAGTGGTCGCAGTTCAGAAACGTGTTCTGGTTTTCGGAATCCCAGTTTCTCCTCGACGAGAGCGTTTCCTCCCAATCGTCCAGGCTGTTCTGCTTGCTGCTGATCAGAGCAGACGAAGAATTATTGTTCGTGAATGCCCTGCGAGACCGAGAGTTACTAGAAGTCGAGGCAGCAAGGCGCACAAGCTCACAGTCTCCATGCAGAAGGACTCTTGTTAATATTGAAATGCCGCGGAGCAGTTGAAGAAGACGTCTGCAAACCTTCTGCTGAACTTGACTGGGAGATGCCTCGAGAGACAGGTAAGTCCCTAATCGCCCTGCTCCTTGAATTAGATCGCTGTATTCACCCGCCACAAAGATTATTCGACCTGCGCTCGCCTGTTTGAGAAGAGGCTCTGTCATGATCACTCTCCTTATGATTTCCTCGTCTGCCATGCTTGGTTGCTTCAGCAACATCCCTCGCCACGTCTTGAAGAAACAAGTGCGTCTATTGAGTGCAAAAAAATTCAGAAATGCAAAAAGCAAAAGAGAAAGAGTTACATTGCAACGCATGGCACTGTTCAGTTCAGACATCTCGGCAAAATATCGGAAGGTCTGATCGAGCACATCGGCCTGGCTGCGGTATGCTACATTCATTTCACTGGAAATCTCCTGCGGAGAAATCAACACTATTCAACCGCAGGAACCAAAATGTACATCAAGAACGAGTAGCACGACGAGAAGAACGGTCCAACTACGTGAAGACATCTTTATACTGCACGTCTGAGCCGAAGACGGAGAGCTGTAATCAAAATTCACCGAGATTCTCCATCAATCTGCGGGTGAAACGACGTCAGGTTTTCCTCTTCATAAACTGATTATGCCATCAACTAGACTTGATTACATCTTCGCAAAGGATCGTATCATCGACTTTCATTCTCTCTCTCCCCCCCCCTCTCTCTCTCTCCTCTCTCCTCTCCTCCCCTCCGTCTGACCTCCGGGGTCCCCGTGCTCTACTGCCACTGGGCTCGGTCGTTTCCTGCCGGGTCTTGGCCTGCCCCGTGCTCCCCCGCATCACACTGACGCCTCCTGCTGACTTACCGCCTAACATGCATCCGCGTTGATCGAGCCTGGATCATCGAGACTGACTTGCGCTCGAGAGCCTACACGTCTTCACGTCCCTCTGTTCCCACTTCTCTTTTACTC
>NW_005434609.1:301211-334930 GCF_000315625.1 Guillardia theta CCMP2712
TCCCACCAAACAATTAACTTCATTCCTCTCCTCTCCTCTCCTCTCCTCTCCTCTCCTCTCCCTTCCTCTCCTCCCCCCAAACTCACATGCTCTCCTCTCCCTCTAGACCTTTATTCTCCTCCTTCCCTTCCTGCCCTCATCCTCTCTTCATTTCCTCTCCTCCTCCTCCATGTCCCAGACGGCTCTACATCTCCATGAACAGTTGAGGTTACGACCCCAGTACCACCCCGACCCATTCGCTCCCAAAATCTAAATGGTCTCCACCCCACCCCCTCCCAAATTCACTTTCTCCTTCTACCTACCCTACCTTAATCCCAGTGTTTTATATTTTTCCCCATACCCCTCATACCTACCCCTTTGTTGCATGTATATTGAACAAAGCAGCACCCCATCCTGTTTCCAGGGGTAGTGAAGGGGGTGGGTCATTTTTATCCGCACGCTGGTTGGCGGGGCGTCGGCCTTGATGGCCCAAAGCAGGGCCCGGGGCCCGGACTCCGTCGGAGAATTGCCACTGAGTACGGTCAGTGCCAATTGGACTACGAGCCGGTACGGACCCTCAGTTACCAAAAGATATCACTGATCCACGGCATGGTGTAGGCTGCGAGAGAGCAACTTCAAGTTTGAATCAGCGGGTAAAAAAGTTAACCCGCCTTCAAGTTCGAATGTAAAAAGATTACCCGCCTCGAAGGAGGAATCGAACCTCTAGGGCGTCAACCCTCACTGGATTTGAAGTCCAGCCCCAGCGCCAGCCAGGATCATCGGGGCAAACCTGGACAACCCGGGTATCGATCCCGGTGCCTCTCGCATGCTAAGCGAGCGCTCTACCATCTGAGCTAGTCGCCCGTGACATGTTACGATCGCAAGATCTTAGGTTTCATGAACATGTTAGATTGGATGGTACTTGTTTGCGTCCATGAGGGTTGGTGAGATCAGAGGGTGGGTAGTATTGTAATGGTGTTTGTTCGTGGGAGAGGGTAGCATGGCAATACTTTTTACTTATGTCTTTTACTATAATTTCTTCACGCTGTACCCCTTTTGCTTTCCCAGTCTGTTGTCACACCGTAGATACCCCTTCATATTCTGTTAGGGTATGACCCACCCTACCTAATCCCACAGCTGACACTCTTCCATCCCTTCCATGCAGATACACAAGGCTGCGAGGGGCGCGAGTAGGGTGGGAGGAGGAGGAGGTGGTGGTGATGGTGGGGCAAGAGCTGTAGTACGAGGGATACGATCCAACGGGTATCTGACCTCCTCTAGCTTCTCTGCTCCTATCAGTCCCTGGAATACGCGGAATACCCAATATTCTGTAATTTCCTGTCCTCGCTTCTCTTTCCAATCAGCAACCAGGTTGCAAAACATTCCCTCAGCATTTCCAAAGTGCTACACTAGACAAACGGTTTCTCGTACACCCATAATGCCAGGAGAAATTCCTACCGTTTTCAACCATCTAGGTGCACACAAGATGATTGTTGATGTACCAGCGCTGCATAAATTTCCTCGCCGTCATCTGCATTATTCCTCGGAATGCTCTTCTTCCATCAAGAACAGTTGGACTCATCTCAAGAACAGAGCTGTGATCGAGGTGGCTGGAGAAGATTGTGTTGCATTCTTGCAGGGGTTAACCACCAACGACATGAAGCAGTTGAATTCCAAGAAGTCCATGCTGACTGCCTTCTTGAACGCACAGGGGAGAGTTATGCACGATGCCTTGTTGGTGTACTCAGAGTCTACAAATTCGGTCTTTATTGATGTGGCAAGGGACCAAAAAGAAGATTTCCTCAAGTTTTTGAAACGTTACAAGCTGCGAGCAAAGGTGGTGCTGACCGATCACTCGGAACGCCTCGCAGTATACGCGGCTGTGGGTTCAGAGGCGAGTCTTGACAGGTTCACATCAAAATCTAGCCCCCAAGACTGTATGTTGTTTCAGGACCCGCGCCTACGTGAGCTTGGGGTCCGATTGATCTCTGAAGAAGGGAAACATACACTGTTCACCTCGGCAGCCGGCTTCAGTGAAATCTCGGAGACGCTCTACGACATGTAATGCTAAGAGCTTGCACGCTCTGGACACGCTCTGATGATAGTTTGTTGGCAGATATCGAATCTCCCTTGGCGTTGCACAAGGTCCAAAGGAGTTGCTTCAGGGCACATGCTTGCCACTTGAAGGAAACATCGAACTGTTTGGAGGAGTTTCGTTCAACAAGGGGTGTTATGTTGGACAAGAGCTCACAGCACGAAGCCACTTCAGAGGGCAGGTGAAGTCTATGCCTTCTTTGTCATGTCTTCCGTTGGCAACAGCGCGACGCGATTTTGATGTTTGAGTGACGCTGCAAATTTCAGATACGCAAGCGCTTGATCCCATTTGTCATCACTGAGAATGGATTTGAAATCAATGATGCAAGCACAGTAGACATTTTGGAAACGGCCATGAAGTTTGACAAAGAAGCAGTGACATCTGGTGAAAGCGTCGAGATCGAGGGCAAAGGTGTTGCATGTTATGCTCAATGAGAAATCGCAAACCAGGTTTCCTGACAGCGTGCAGGTTCAATCGGGAAAGTCATCGCAATGGAGAAGGGGATTGGTTTGGCGATGATTCGACTGCAAAATGCTATGGCAAACTTCGACCAGTTAGGGAAGATTCGAGTGGGAAACTACCATGGATCACTGATCCTGCCAGGTTGACGAAACATCGTTGCTGTCTCCGCTTCCTATTAACATTCAGCACAGGATGGTGGGATGGTATTGCTGAGCAAGAAAGTGCACGACAAATGCAGGAATCAAGCGCATAAATTGCATCAGCGTCCACGTGAACTGAATCAAGGATGTCCGGCGGTGTTGGTAGTGTTAGAGGCAGTACCTCCGGTACGCGTCCGACCCGGCACGGTCCGTGTGACGTTGTCTTCACTCTTAGCCTCGGCTTGAAGCTGCGGCTGTTGGGCCACTACGGTACTCTGGTATGATCGCGGAAGTGGCCCGACGCGACGCGGCGGCGGCCCGTCACGTTCTCCGACGCGCCGCCGCCGACTCAGTCGCCGCCCGGATGTTCTGCCAGGCTGAGTACCCGGAGTACGGTCAGTCTGCTGAGTCAGTGTTTGGCATCGGACCGCCGGCCCAGTGTCACAATAGTTCAAGCCCGGTGAGCTACATGCCGCCGCGCCCGCAATGCCTTTACTGATCGGATCGGATGCCTGTCACGGCGGAGTGGCCCGGGCCTTGTTTCTGCCCACTGGCAACCGTGAACCGTTGGCAACCTCCGACACTTCAAGTACCCACAGGCAGCCTACGGCACTGCAGTGGTCACTGCTGAGTCTCGGATCGGACCGTACTGGGTCTGTCATCGGAGGCCGGGCCCTTGAATTTACCGTACCAGTAGTGACTCGGAATCTGCCGGGATGAACTTGAAAGTACCGTAATCGATCGGATCAGTGAAGCCTGACCCCCGTGCGGCGCGGCCGCGGCATGCACTTTACACGGTACTGAATCATCCATGCCGGCCGATTCCGGCGGCGTGACTCCTCCGAGACTCCCGCGCGGCCGGCCCGGGCCCGCGTCCGGGCTTCGGACGCGTACACTACAGTACCGTAGCCTTAGTACGGTAAAGGCTAGTAACGATTCAATGATTCCCGGGCGGCCCGGCCGCCGGCAAGTTTTGTCACTGGCTTCAGTGACTCCGGGGTCCGACGGTCACCGGACTCCGGACGTTCGGGGCCCGGCCGGCCCGGCCGGCTGGGCGGTGCACTGACTGCGGCAGTCACTCGGTACTCAGTTACTGCTTTCAACCGAAATCCGCGTCTCTTGATTGTCCACGTACTGATTTTTAACTTAACTTTGACTAAACTGAAGTTTCGAGGGGTGTATTTTATATCTGGGGAGGGTTTTAGTTATAAATTTAGTAGTATACGTTGTCATCTCTGACTGTATCTCCTCGGCCCGGGCCGGCTTTCTGACAACAAATGCCACTGAAAAGAGGTCTTTCCGATTGAGCACGTCGAACCATTCCTGAGACTTTTTGGAGCCGAGGAACAATAACAATAATAATATGAGATATGCGACATATCTATCCTCCCTCTCCCGCTTCCATCCTACACTGTCCCCCCCCCCCCCCACCCCACCCCCTCTTCATTTTTGTCTCCTGCTGCCCTTCTTTTCTCTCCCGTCATGTACACCCGCATCAAAGTCTTCCCCAGAAAAAAGGCCGGCCAGGAGGAGAAGAACAAGCCCTTCTACCTCTCCACCCTCGACCTCACCACCATGTTCCACCTCAGCCTTCAAGCCGCCGCCGACGAGCTGGTGAGCCCCACGAGAGAGGAGCGAGGGGGACGAAGAGCTGACCCGAGCTTGTTGGAGCAGGGGATCTCGCTGACGGCCATGAAGAACACCTGCAAGAAGCTGGGCGTCAGATGGCCGACCCAGCACGAGCGGCAGCGCCTGCAGGAGGAGCGGGAGGCGGGAGGGCTGGAGGCGGTTGTGCTTGCCAGGCGACGGCCAGAGGCAGGAGAAAAGGAGGGACTTCTGGGTGAAGAGAGGGCAGGGCAGCTTGAGCAGCTCGTGCAGGCAGAGGAGGAGGTAATCAACGTTGGATCGCATGCAGGATCTACAGTGATGGACATACCGAGGAGGATTCTGGAGGAGGTGAGATGGGGCTGGGTAGGGAGCAGTGGGATAGGGGCAGCCTACCATGCGCCGACACTGGGAGTAGGAGGAAATTCGTTGGCTCCCTCAGGCTGGAGAGGTGCAGTCGATGAGCACATGAGTGGTGTGGGACTGGAGTTGGGCGATGGGGGGAAGCAGGAGCCAAGGAAGTGTTCTGGAGGCGAGTTGGTGACGCAAGAGGGAGGAGGTGGGTCTGGTGGAGGATATGTATGGCTAGGAGCTGGATATGCAGACAGAGGACGTGAAGAGCAAATAGATACCGGGGAGAGAATGTTGAGGGCTGGGCAAGGTACTGGCGAGGAAGAGCCGGCGACTTTTGATGGCAATGAATTCCTGGCTCCATGATGCTACGGGCTTGTCAATTAATTTTAACGCTGAGAATACTTTTGACTTTGCCCTCGGTGACAATGCATGCGTTTGATTTTTCCCTCGTCACGCCCTTGGAAACAGTTGATCGTTGATCAATATGGAATGTTCAAATATTGCATCGGTTTTTCAAACAGGGACTGGCCAGGCTTAAATTTCCTTTAAATTTCCTTGACCTATGGAATCTGTCGCGAATATTTGTTTTCAACTTGGATTTTATTGCAGTCTTTTGTGTTCAAGTGTTTGAATTAAACAAAGCAAGACCATTTGGAGACATTGATGCTCTAGAACTGCCAACCTGATTTGGTACTTTGAACACCCATCGACAGAAAGAATCTTCTAAGACTTTCTGTCGGTTCTCAGCTAGATCTCTTTCTGTTGACACGAATTGGCGAACTTTCACCGGCTGATTACCTCAAATTTTTACATCATCGTCGTAAAGTACAAAAAGCAAACAAAACACACTCCGCACTTGCTATTCGTTCGAGAGCTTTCTCTTGCGAAACCTCCTCCTCTCAGATGAGAAGTTTGGACGGCCAGGCAGATCCACAATCTTGAGATATCTGAAGGCAGCGTCAATCGGAGCCTCCTTGCAGTAGAGCACAGCGCGGGTCCTGCTCCTATGTCAGGCTAGCAAACGTCCACGGCGTTACAACCCGTTACCTCTGCGCCTCAAGCACATACATCTTGTACTCTGTAAGCCTGTCTGTGGTCCTGTCCTCAAACTCATGCACCTCCCGGATCGATCGGATCGCCCGCTGCACCCTCGTCACTCCGGCTGCTGACAGGTACTGATCGAGGTCCAGCTGCTGCAGGCCCAACTTCACAGCTCCGAGGTGTAGGAACCTTCCAGGGCTAAGGCGCTGAGAGTAAGGAACATGAGGAGGCAGGAGTGTAGCTTACAGGTACGCAGGAATGCTGCTAAAGCTCTTCAGCACCATGTCGTCTTTGACCTCCAGCTCGTACTCTTCAAAGGTGACCTGTAGGGAAAGGGGTCAAAATGAACCTAAGGAGCTTAGAGGCGATTACATCTTCCTTCTCGGGGGAGTGCACAGATTCATCGAGATCCTCCTCCTGCTCTGATTTCTGGAACAATCGGCGAACATACCCCACAAGATCTTCAAGTATGATGAACAGGACTGCTTGCCTTTTCTGTACGCTCGTCTCATCAAAGGAAAAACAACTTTCTTCGGCCTCCATCACCTTGTAAAAGGTACAGAGGCCAAACATGGCAAACAGTGTAATCATCACAGGAACTACAGCAAGCACAAGTTTGATGCCCGTGGCTGTGTCGCCGTCGTGCACGACTCCAAGGATGCTGGAGGATTCGTTGAAGACCGGCAGCTCGCATGAACGACCCGTGTAGGCGACTTGAGGGAAAGTGAGACGACGAGACAAGTCAGTAGCATGGAACTCACCAGTGAAGTTGTCAGGGATGTTCGATAAACATTCGCAGAAAGATTTGAAGCCGTCGCTCTTACAAGCTCCTTTTCCACTGCACGGGTTCATGAAACCTCCCGGACACTCAAACTCACACTTGAACCCTGTCCAACCTTGAAAGCCAATCCATCTCACTGAAGGCAAAACATGAACATCTTGAAATCACCTGCAGAACAAACACAGTTTCCCGTGTTGCTACACGTTCCACGAGCACTACAAGGGTTGAGGTAGATGTCCGTTGGACATCTCATAGAACAGTCTGTCCCTCCATAGCCTGTCTGACACTGACAACGACCATCGATGCAGCTGCCCCTGTTAAAGCAGATTGTCCCATCTATGGACAAGCACGTTGAATCAAGAGCGGCAGCCCTTGATCCATTCTCGATCAGGGAGATGAAAAAGAGGGTGTAGAGCGGGAAATCCATCATGTATAACATGATGGCTCTTTTTATCATCCTCGTCCTTTTCAGCAATCGCATCTTGCAACGAGTTCACCGGAGAGACCTCGCATTCACGCTAGCCGCCGCCGCCGCCCGCTGCCGCCACCGCCGCTGCTGCTGCTGCTCTTTGTCCTCCTGTTCCCCTTCCGCTTCCCTCCCGTTAGTTGTCAAGTTCGTTTGACCGCTGTGGATGCGGAGGAGCTAGTCAATGTTTCCACCGGGTTTCGCCTAGAGGGGTGGGGGTATTGTAGTTCACGGCGGTACGGGTCCTTGACAATTATATGCTGAGTACCCACTAATTTCCACCTTTCCACGTGATCTTGAGGGGGTGTGGTACGGAAATTGGAGCAAGTATCTAGGATGGGTGATTATAAATATAGTGGGGTGGTGGGGTGGTGGGCGAACTGGCATGTTTGGTTTTGAGTGGGTGGAGGACGAAGTACTTCCGCGACTTCGAGGGCGGCAGCCGGTACATGCAGGGAGGAAGCGACAGGGACTAGAGCAGAGACAAGGCCTGATCGCATGTAAGAGTGATCAGGTACCTGATGCATGCTCGATGCTGCTTCCTCCCTCAAGGTGGGCTGCTGACTGTGCTTGCTTCAGACTTCGGTCAAGGAGCTTATTTCTAGAGAAGGGGAGAGCCGGAAAAAGCTCCTGGACGACTACTCAACCCTGAACAGGCAGCACGATGCCATGAAGGGTTTTCTCGAGTATGCCAGGAAGGAGATGGTAGTGCACAACACTGAGTTTCATCTGCACAAGAGGCGATTGGTCGACAGGAATGGATCGTATGCTCTTTCGAGACCGTCTGACTTGTCAACAGGGTGAGGATACTTTGTGCAGATTTGGGGATCAAGAAATCGTTCGTAGAGACCCTGGCAAGGTCAGAAAGCTTCGAGGACTTCATCGAAACGCTCGTGCAAGTCTGCAAAACGTTTGAGAATGAAATACAAGACAACCACAAGGCACTCAAGGCTGATGGAATGTAATGCTGCCTACTATGCTGTAGTATGAAGAACAACGCCGTGATCGCTTGTTTGTTAGATTTTGGGATGAGACCACCAGCACAGATTTGTCCAACGCGCGAGCCCTTGGACTTTCTTGGGTGCCAAAAACCAGAAAGCAGGTCGAGAAGGCCAGAAGGAGCTCAAGGAGTTCGAGAGCAATGAGCATCGTAGACGAAGAAGACATGCTGCAGTTGGTGGCGTCAGCTAAAAACGACACATCCAACAAAATCCAGATCGTGTCCATCTGGAAAGATGTGAGAGCGTGTGGGACGGGGCGTTGAGGGGGCTGATATTATGTCTCTTAGTTCTTCGGTCAGCCCATCCTCTCTGGTTCCATCCTATCAGGCATCGTGTCAGAAGCAAACTTCGCCGATGTCATCCAAGGGCAAGAGGGTTCCAGGTTCCCCCCGCTGGATGAGTATGGAGGACAAGGCTCGATGACGCCTGCGCAGTCAAAGTCAGGGGTACCATCTTCACGCCCTGGCCAAACGCGACTCCGGATTTCAAATTCACATGTCCCTTGCTTCGAAGCATGATACTGTTCCGCAATATCAGTTGCCAGGCTCTTGTCGTTGACCCTGCTAGACAGGCTGCGGGGCTGTGGTTGGTGGAGGTTGTGGACAAGGAGGGATGTACCCCTTTGATCGCCTGCGCAGAAGCTGCGGGCAAGGGTAAGGAGACGGGTGAACGTGCGTATCCTGCCATATAACTTTGTCTCAAGGGAAGAATCCTGGGGTCGGCGTCTCGGCTGCGGTGAGTTTGGGAGGAGGACGAGGACAAGAATGAAAGTTGCCAGATCTCCCTGCTCATGCACGGAGCAAACCCCGAGCACATTGTGAATCTTCCTGGCACTCCGTCCCGGTGAGGGCAGGAGGGAGGACGACTGCTTGCCTGCCGTCTTGACGCGCATGCAGGATGGCTCTTGGAGTGGCGCTGGACAACAACAACAAGAGCCTGATCTCTCTCTTCGCCGCACACTCTCGGTTCGTAGCAGGTAGACGATTAGAATGCAGTGAAGGCCTCAGCCTCATCTTGCTGACAGGAGGGTACTCGGTCTCTACCGACGCCATTGCCGACATGCAGCCCGCGCATTTGAGTTGCTTGCAGAAACTGAAGAGAAGCAGAACCCGGCGAGCGCTGATGGAAGTAGAGTGTTTAGAATGCCTTTGCTACCACTCGAGTGCCTTCATGAAGGCAAAGATGTTCGACGAGATGAAGCGTGTTCTGCGCCTTCTGGATGAGATGGCGTTGGAGGCGAAGGAGAAGGGGTATTATTCACAAACCTCATGACTCTTAGGAGTGTTTGTGATGGAGAGCACAACATACAATTGAAGCATCATGTTTCTTTCACTCTGAGAAACCAGACACTCCATAAAATTCCTGTGATCAACCACAGCAAGAAAGTGCTAGTAAGATACAGGGAAGCCATTGCCTGACATGTCATGGTCAGATCTGAACCGCACAGGAAGAGACTGCAACATTTATCTCACCTGAAGCTTCAGATTCTCGCAGCTGTTTGTCACGACAGCGTGCAGAACAGAAAGCCACAAGATAAACTCTACACACCAGAGAATCATTCTAGTCTCCTCTGCCTCCGTCCCCAGCCTCCTGATAACGAATCGCATCCCGACGAAGCTGTGAACAATTTGGAAGACTCCAGAGAGAATGAGGAGAGAGCAGAAGGTCGCCTGGCAAACTGTGTCCTCCTCTCTCATACCAACTTGGATGCAAATCCCTCCCACTACAAGTTGGACAAGGGAGATGATCGCTCGGAACCAACGCTTCACGGGTATGGCCGTCTCGATCAGGACTTCTATATCGCCACTGAAGGACTTCTCTAGGGGATCTGCGAGCAGAAAGACTGCAGCGGGAGCTGAAACCTCCTCCTCCACGTCGATTAGTTTCAGACTGGACAGATTTTCCGACGCTGATCCAGCAAGGTTGCTGTCCATCGTTCGGTGGACACCAGCCTCTGCAATGCTCATGTCGCTACCTGTCAACTCAATCAGCTCGCAGTTCAATCGCTCCACAGCTCCTTGACGAGGACCTGCTGGGCCTTCATCTCGACCATCAAGGTTCTTGGCAGAAACAGCTTGCTGCCTGTCTTGTACGGTTCGAGGGTCGGTGTCTTCCGACGAACCCGGTTGTTCTCGGCCAAGGGCCTCATATCCTGACAGAGAAGGAGACAGGAGCTTCTCAAACATCAGTTTGCAAGCCTAGAGCTGTCGGCGCCGCCAAGGTAGCTCAGCAACACATCCAAGGAGGATGGTCTCACTCGCAACAGGACATGGCGACAGTCTGAGACGGCAGTAGCTCTACTTCATAGAGCATGCATAAACCTGCACAAACCTCCGTCCTCTCTCTCTTCCTCTCTTCCCTTCCTCTCTTCCCTTCCATTCATCCGCATGGCATGTTTCTAAATGCGGTTCTGAGGGGGGTTCGTTTTCACTACCCCTACCGTATAAAATCTGGAGAGACGACCCGTCCTCTTGCACGGCTGCGAACGGCCATGGCGAAGGGAGCTGGCATTAGCGCGCATGAGCTGATGGACACGTCGAGCTCTTCGTTCTATGCTCATCACTGGTGAAATATCCTCTGCCCTCCCGTCTCTTTCTGGTCTCGTGCAGTGCCGTGCTGTGGGGGTTGTCTTTCCTTTCGCCTTTTCACCTTCTTGCCTCGATAATATGTTTGCGGGCGTCTGTCGTTTCTGTCTGTTCTTTCGATGGAGAATGACCTGTGTTGTGCTGGCACTCTCACGTGATTCAAGGCGAATTTTGTATGGAACACGCAATTAAGCTCCTGCATCATGTCTTGACTCTGTTTGTGTGTTGGGGGACGAAACATGATAGGGCAAAAAAGTTCTCAATGAAATGTCGAAATCGATATTATCAACGGGTTGATGAGAATTGCACCAATGAAATTTTTCTTACAACCTTCAGCTTCACGATGTTCCTCTATTGAAGGCTCGATGTGCTGCTTTTACCGCACATTTGAGTTGCTGTTTCCCGATCAGCTGACGTTCATCTCTCAGGGTGAAGCCGCATAAGTCCATCTATGGGCTGACTCATGGGTACTTCGAGAGACAGAACAACTTCCAGGCAGATCAGCACTCGACCATTCCCCATGACAACGACACTTGGTGGGCGGAAGGTGTCAAGGGATCGCAAGCATCCATCCCGCACTCGGCATGGGTTGCGGGGGAGAGTGTTTGAGAGGAGGTAGGGTGTGAGCAACGGTATCACCTGAATGCTGGCTGAGTGAGCAGGAGAGCAGCAGGGGAGGAGAATGTCTACGAGAGTTGTGTAAGATTGTGCGTTGATAGATCTTGAATATTAATTTCATGCCAAAACAAGCCGTACAATAGTGATTAGAGAAGGAGTGGAAGGTAGGGAAGGGAGTTGGTACTGCATGACCGAAGTAAATAATGAATCGAGTATAGACAAATCGAATGTTAAACCATCCCCAGCCCTTTGCGTTTTTGGAAGTTTGTATGACAAAGCCTGGTCCTTGCGATAATCCTCTATCACGCTTATGAATCAGCAACAATGAGGCATGCAGAATCGAACACTGAGTAAAATGATGTCTGCATCTTCTAGGCTGACTAGCTGACCTTGATTGCAATCGTCCAAGATAGGATGTTGGAACATGGATAAAATCCTGCAGCAGAGGTTGATACGAAAGAGTGCTGTCGTTATGGTGTCGGATATCACTTGCAACTGATCGGCAAAAAACTTACATGTCAGTCTGTTCCTATCATGTTGCAAGTTGGTAAGCCGGCAAGCCCATCGGTTCTCTTCCCGCCGCCGCCAGACTAGTTAGGATCAAAGTGCCATTATGACGCCTCACCACATTGCAATATCAACGGGCGACTAGCTCAGATGGTAGAGCGCTCGCTTAGCATGCGAGAGGCACCGGGATCGATACCCGGGTTGTCCAACCACAGTCATCTTTCTTTTTAACTTTCCATGCAACTTGAAGTTGACTTTTCCGACCGTTGAAGATCAGGATGATTTTTTAATCCTTTAAACATAGTTAAGTTAAAAATCAGTACGAGGATAATCAGAAGAGTAGGAGGCTTGACCCTGACCAGTAACATAGTTAAGTTAAAAATCAGTACGAGGATAATCAGAAGAGTAGGAGGCTTGACCCTGACCAGTAACATAGTTAAGTTAAAAATCAGTACGAGGATAATCAGAAGAGTAGGAGGCTTGACCCTGACCAGTACTGAGCCCTGACACTTTAATCCTTTGAGTAAAGGTTTATTCCTGTCCTGTCTGTCACGCCAGGATTATTTTATTACATCCGTCACGAATCACACGTAACTTGTCAGTACTAGTGACCAGCTCGGGCTCGTCGGATCCGACTCAGTGACCGATCCGAGTCCCCGGACCTGGCTAGGCTCGGAGCTGTGGTGTAGGAGCAAACTTCACGCAGCACTGCGGCGTTCCGTGACATCTGATGCCACAGCGCACTCGGAGCCTCGGAGGAAACCTTAACTTGTAAAATTGACTGATATTTAGTAGTTTGACCTTCAGTTTTAGAGTTTTAAGTTTTGTTTTTATCTCTTTCTTGGAACTGTTCGACATATCGTGAATGACAATTGCGCTGCATGCCGCAGTGCGATGTCGGTAAAGCACCAAGATGTCCATGATGGTTGTGTTTCCTCATTTGTTAGCGGCATGAATACTGACTAAGGATGGAGAGCATGCAGTAAGGGATCTTTCCTTCCAGGTTCTATGATGCCTTGGATACAGATAGCACTGTACAGCTGGTTCAAGCATGACAAGCACAGGCATTCGACTTTCAAACAGATAGCCTAGAGGCTTGCACCAGCCAAGCATTGCTTGATTCATGCCAAGTCTGTCTCCAATTTAGCTTCATCTGCAGGATATCCCATCTTTGAAGGCACATCTTCAATCACTTTTCACCTCATTCAAATACAAAAGTTCACTGGCTGATAACGTGTTGTGTGCTTGAAATCTTCATCAAGTGAAGATAGATGCACTTGTCAGAGATCAAATTGATGTAAAGTACATGGAAGCTCTCCGATATCCTTGAGTTTTGCGTAAGACGCGTTGCACAACCGTGAATTTGCTCAGCCTGTTTATTCAAATTTGCATTGTACATAAACAGATCAAAACTTGATATGCATACTGTGAGACGAGGAACATGATCTACCACACTACAAGCTTTCAAGGTTGTTGACTGCGCGGGAAGAGAGGGAGGATGGAAGGCAGGGGCGAGCAGAGTCACGGCAGGGGTGAGCATGAGGGAAGGGAACGGGGGAGGAAGGGCTTCAAATGGGTACCGGGAGATCGCAACGGTTGGGACCCTATGCTAAGCCAATCGTTGAGGTCGTTCATATTCTTAGCCACTAATTGCTAAGCACATGGCTGACCTTAGGATGTGCTTAGCCCATTTATTAACTAAAGCATTTGTACCAGAGGGCTAAGGTCAAGGTCAAGGTTAGGTCAGCCCATAAAGCCCCCTATTATACTTTTTACAACTTTAGGGCCGCCTTTCTCCACTGTGGGACTCCGCCTGTGCTGTTCCTCTGCTGCTGTTCCTCTGCTGCTGTTCCTCTGCTGCCGCGTGTTTCTCTGCTGTTGCTGTGCTGTTGCTCGTGTTTCATCTGCCTGGGTATCATCTAGTCATGGATCTTGTGTTTGCGAAATGTGTTTCGAAATTCATGTTGGATGTTACAAAAGTGATCTGCGCGGAGTACTTGTATCGATACGATGATATGCGTGCTACCGTTCAAAGCCTCGGTGTTCTCTATCGTGCTTGGAAGAATCTTTCTCCGTCCAAGAAGCTGACGAACCGTTATGCGCTGCGGCTTATCGAGTCTGAGTTGCAAACGCTTACGATATACTTTGATGAGGAGCATATCCGTGATGTGTATATGATGACGCGCGGTATGTACATTGAGGGGCAGCTTCCTGACCAAGTTTTGGAACTTCTGGAAGGAGCCAAGTATGAGAATGCGAACGTCGAGGTGGAGAGTCTGACACGCACGATCACTGGGCGCGATGTTGAGTTTAGGTACTTTATGGATCTGCTTGAAGAGTTGCGTGGGACCAGCTTACATTTGTACCGTGAGGTGCTGCGAGCGACTTTCGTGGAGGATGGTGGGTGTACTTTGGATCGACAGAACTTGCCTGAGGGTCAGACGAGTTATATCTGCTTTCAGCTGTCACGGATTTGCGGGAGTGGGTTGGACGAGGACCATGCTGCGAGGATCTTCTACTCTCTGCTGATCATGATTGCGAGCACGTACGCGACGGACCTTGTGTATATGATGAGGGAGGAGCATAAGCTTGCGCGTTGCGATACGTTGTGTGAGTTGGTGGATAATATCAAGACGATCTGACGGAATTCAATAGTGTGTGAAATAAATGAATGGTGTTGCCTCTATCTCTCTGTCTCCTCCCCCTTGATGTCCTTGCGCCGCTGCATGCAGCATGAAGGAGGTCGATATGGGGCGCAACGTGCTGGTGGTTTCGGGGAAGTCGTGGGACTTGGCGCGTACCGGTAGTCCCTGCTGTAAGGACATGATTCAACACCGTGCCTTGTGAGGAGAGGTGCTACTGCAGTTGGTTCCAGCCTGTGGGGAAGGGTGTGGCAGACCAGTTCCCTGCCATCCGGATCGGGGAGCGGTAATTCACGCTCAGCCTGCGGATCGAGAAGGCTGTTCTGGCATGTGCGGCTGACGAAGAACTTTGTGAACTTCTGCTGCGACAGCTACGAGGTTCATGGTGGGTGATCAATGTGGCCCCGAGGCGTTTGTATTTCGACATTGCCACTGATAGCGCCCTGCCAGGCTGAACCGTTAGGCGATGAGGGCCAAGACCGTCGGTGCATCCAAGCCTGCGAGCAAGCGGGTGCGTTTCGACAAGCAGTCGGGATGTCAGCTAGGTGACTGTATTCTGTCTCAGTGAGTCGGAGGCGGAGGATCATATGGTCCAGCACCTCTTCCCTTCCATGACCGGGGACAAGATGAGCTTCGTGACGAGCATGAATCACTTTTACGAAAAGCCTGGTGCCACGGACGGGCCGGGTGAGAAACGCGGCTGCCATGGAGAGGGAGTCTGTTGGTCAAGAACGGTGCCCCCGGTTACGGCTGAGTGTTGGAGGCTAGTTACACGTACTGCAGGCAGCATGGCGAAAGGATGAGGCCCGGGGTGAGCCTCCTCGTGGTAATCCGTTGCGGCATGAAGCTTCGCCGACCGACAGGGACCCCGGCTGACCGAAGGTGAGATCGGACCGTTGGACCGCGGCTTGGTTGCCTACAGGAGATGATGCATGGATGGCGATCGCACTGAGAGAGGACAAAGTCAGACGTATGCAGACAATATCCAGAGCACGTAGTGTAGAGCATATACAGTTCGTCCCGTCAGTAATGAAATCATTGTTGAATTCGTACATGTGCGTTCAGACCTCAGTCGGAAATGCAATGTTGGAAATGATGGGAAGGTCTCGCCACGAGGAAATATGCGGTGGCAGGTTGTGATGATACACTCGCTCAAGTACTATTTGAGAAGATGGTAACCTGCTTATCTGGATTTACCAAGGATCTTTGTAGCCTTGCACACGAAGGAAATCGATCTTGAATCAATTTGAGCATAACCTCCATTTACTTTCCGTAGCAAGGTTGAGTTGCCTTGATTCTGCGATTCGAAGATGAAGCATATTGAGGTATGTAGAATCCTTAGTAGTGGCTGCCAACAAATGCTGCGACCTGCACTTCTGTTCAGAAGGATGATAGGGAAAATATTAAGTTGACATGTCACCTGACAGAATAACATACATAGAACTTGAAGTTCAACACATGAGCACCGCTACTTAGAAACCGTCTGCTCCAAACTTCAGTCAGTAAGGTAACGTAGATCAGAAACAAAATCTTGTCATTTTCGTTTTCTCATGTCTCTGCTTCCACGCTGGCGCGTCCATTGGAGCCAGGTCAGGCTGGAAACTACGTGAACAGTTCACCTGCACCAGTTCACAAGCATGAAGATTGCTTGCAAGCAGCAACTTACAGGCTTGCCAGCCGCGACCGACACTTTGTGTTGCATTTTCAGTTGGGGCGTGATATCAATCTTGCTGGCCAGTCAAACTAGGGGTGAATTTTAACATTCCATTATTGTTTACAATTAAGTTGTATGCATAAATTGTTATAACGAGCTCTTAGATGCAAGATCGAAAATACTCTTTTTCCATCTTCACCTCTCTATTTGTTGAAAAGACTTTATTTCAGAATGCAAGTTTACCACATTACAACCGGTCCTTTGCTGCATAAACACCCACCCCTTTGCATAAGACTTTTTCCTTGTCTCAATTCATATCTACCAGCCTCCCCACAGAAAGACGTACCGCACCTTACTCTCTTCCCGTCATGTACACCCGCATCAAAGTCTTCCCCAGAAAAAAGGCCGGCCAGCAGGAGAAGAACAAGCCCTTCTACCTCTCCACCCTCGACCTCACCGCCATGTTCCACCTCAGCCTTCAAGCCGCCGCCGACGAGCTGGTGAGCCCCACGAGAGAGGAGCGAGGGGGACGAAGAGCTGACCCGAGCTTGTTGGAGCAGGGGATCTCGCTGACGGCCATGAAGAACACCTGCAAGAAGCTGGGCGTGAGATGGCCGACCCAGCACGAGCGGCAGCGCCTGCAGGAGGAGCGGGAGGCGGGAGGGCTGGAGGCGGTTGTGCTTGCCAGGCGACGGCCGGTGGGGGGTGGAGGGGCTGAGGCAGGAGAACAGGGAGGGAGGGCAGGACAGCTTGAGCAGCTCGTGCAGGCAGAGGATGCGGAGGGGAGAGATGATGACGAGGACGGAGACGAGGACGAGGACGGAGCTGAGGACGAGGACGAGAAGGAGGATATTCACGAGGGACCGCAGGCAAGAGCTGCAGTCATGCAGATGCCGATGACACTACAAGAGCAAGTGAGGGGGAGCTGGGTAGGGAGCAGTGGGATAGGGGCAGCCTACCATGCACCGACACTGGGAGTAGGAAGTGACAACATGGCAAGGTCGATGAGATATCCAGTGGCTGGGACTGCAGGTCAAGAAACAGAAAGCAGAGCTTGGCATCATGGAGGCGGCACCATCCCATGGGCGGGGGGGGATGCCGTCTTGTCAGAAGGAATGCAAACGAATTCATTTGAGTCAGGGCATGCATGGACTAACAATGTAGGAGAAGCTGGATATTGTGATATGAGTGGGGCTCAGGGCTATGGCTACGGATGGATGAGTGAGGTTGGACCGGGAGGAGAGCCAGGCGTTCAGTGCTGGATGCCTTCCAATGATATTTACCAAGAGCAAAAGCGAAGAAATCTGATGCCTTGAAATTCAGATCGGAGGTTGTGATAGGATAGTATATCCTCCGCTGTTTCTTGGAAAGGAAGACTTTCAGTCAGATCGTTTCTCCTGCTAGTTTTCTCGAGACTGCATGATTTCACTTCTTGAATACCTATTCCTTTTTCACTTGCATACTTACATCAATTGTGTCCTCCCAATCCAGTCGTGTCAAGCCCAGAAATTTCTCTATGGCCGTTTCTGCGTGAGTTCTTTTCAAATTCGAAGCACTCTCACGACATGAAATAGGATCTGTTGTATACACAACAGAGTATCCGACGAGTATCCATGTGTTTCCGGATAGGCAAGGGTTGTAACCCCAATATGTGCATCCTTTGCAGCCTGCAGATGACTCTCTTCAAGTTGCATTGGCATGCCAGCAGGAGCCGTAAACTCAACACAAGGCTTATGTGTCGATTTAGCCTAGCGAGAGGTCTTTGGACTTAGTTTCAGTGCACCTCTTGTCAGTCTTTTTCTAGACAGGATCGTAATCTTGTGGTTTCAACAAGGCGACTGATATTTTTTGCAATCAGTTCACATTCAGTAACCATTGAATGGTTCAACGGTTAATGCGCTGCATTCTGCATACTCGGCACTGACACTCCACTCAGCTTGATGAGTTTTGTCGTACGCCGGGCCGCGCCTACCTGTCACTGTGCTGTCACGTTTGACCTGCCCGTTATTTGGGTGCTCTAAAGTTCAGTGGATTTCCGCCGGGCCGGACTCGGAGCTCGTCCGAGGCTCAGGTTTCCACTCATAAGACTCACTGAGTCAGCTGCCAGTTGCTCCGAGCGAGTCAGTGTCGGACCCCGGCGAAACACTGGGCTGCCGCGTGCGGGGCGCCGGCCCTTGTCGGAAGGCCGTTGGCAGTGTAGTAAGTCCCGACCCGGGCGGGCGGTCCGATCGGACGGTACTACGGTAGGCGGCCGCGGCCCCGTCGGCGGCCGCCGCCTGGGGGCGGGCGGCGGCCTCAGTGATGACTCACGGCGGTATCAGATCCGAAGGCATCGGTGAGCCGCGCGGCCGCCGCCGCGCGGTCAGTCTGACTCGGAGTCAGATCCGATCATCATTTCATTGAGCTCTTTATTGACTGAAAAAGCCTCGGAAGGACAAACCGGAGCAAACAAAGGAGGGGAGGATAGAGCCAACAAACCCGCCTCAATAAAATACTAGGAAACGAAGGAGGCAGCGAAAACCGGCACTCCAACCACGCAAGCCGCCGACGGCATCATTTCCGTCAGAACCGTTGAAAGAGTTGACAGGCGGCGTCAACCTTTCATTTTCACTTTTAGACTACCCACCCTTTGAGGCACAAAAGTTGCTCCAGTAGTCACCGTACCCCTATTCTGCCGTCAAACAAGATGAGAAATGTTAGGGTGGGTGCTGATACAACCCACCAGACACAAACTGCTACACTACCCCCTACATTTTTACAACCCTACTACGACAATGGTCGATGGGATCGAACTTTATTGTTGGATCATGAAAGGCGATGATTATGAGAAAGTAGACGAAGGAATGGAAGTCAAGATAGTGAAGTTAGAGATAAAACCAACCTTGAACGAGTTGGAGAGCACGTCGGAGGTCGGAACTGATGACTCTAGTTCCCTGGGCTCGGATCAACATGATCGACGAACTTGCAAGCATAAAGCAAGAGTCTCATGTTTAGTAGATGCACTGCCAGCTTCCCTGCTCTGAGTCTACATGAATCTCGAAAAAAATTTGGTAGATCATCAGATATCATGCCAGAAAAACAATAGCATATGCATACATGATTGCAGCATGAGAAAGACAAGTATATGAAATGTGCTGATTTGATTATTTCCAGAATTCGAATTCATGCGGTCATCATCGACGTCAGAATTTTGTTGTGATCATAACACCCAAGCCAATCATAGCGAAAAAGCTGTCTTGACGAAGCATAGCCCATGGACCAGACAGGTAGAGCATTTCGTTTCATTTCACACATTCATGAAATTTGCTCCATGCTAGTTTCTCTGTCCAAGACCGCTGTCGCTAGCTAGCAACACCGCGAAACGACGACTCTTATTCTGCTTGACGGAGCAGGTGAGTGTTACGAACAAGGATGGAAATTTTTTCAATGAGTCCTCGGATCTTACAGGACCGAGTGGAGGCTGATGAGGCCAAGAAGACGAAGCGAGATCGTCTTGAAGCTCGAGTCAAAAGGTGACTTGTCTGTGGGCTGACGCAACTGCTGAACATTTATGTACTTTGCCTCAGTTGGTTGATGTCCACTCAAGATCCTTACTCTGCTTTTGGACGCAAATCAAAGGATGTCATTGTCGATGTCGACGGCGATGTCGACGGCGACGGCGATGGCGATGGCGATGGCGATGGCGATGGCGATGGCGATGGCGACGGCGACGGCGATGGCGACGGCGATGGCGATGGCGATGCAGAAAGTGAAGATGTCGATGCTTTGATGTCAAGAAGATCATTCTCTAAGTCTCAGATCACTGGGATCGAGAGCTCCTGTAGTGGGATCACACCTTCGTGCTCTTTAGTGTTGGAGCGACATGATTCGAATTCGGACAGTTCAATACCTGCTGCAAAAACAAGAAGAGTTTTCAGCCAAATAGAGTGTGCAAAACGAGATAGCTATCAGGAAGCGAGACATTCCTGCTGTGCAGTGGACTCGCAAGGTTTGATTGAAAACTCTGCGATGATACGCAAAACACACTCTCAGAAATTCTGCCAGAGCACAGTGATCACGCTGCTTGATCAGGAAGGGATGAATCATATCCAAAACGGAGAGTATTTGGATTTTTACGTGAAGTTCAGTAAGCTGCGAAAAGATTCGTCGCAACTCTGCTAGTCAAAGGCATCATAGAGGAAATAAGATGATAATGTCTTGCTCATACAGAATTTGTTGATTGTTGTTTCTGTTCTGCTTTAAAAAAACTCTCTCACCAAGATTTTAAATTTCTTACTTAATTTTTTTTGACAAGCATGTAGTTTTGCATTAAGGCATACAATTCAAGTGTGCAAAAGAACGAATTGTCTGAGTTGAGCGCACCATGAAATGGATAACCTTTGATTTAAAGTCATGCAGAATGCATGAAGTATTGTTGCGCCCTAGATCATATTCGAACGTCACACCATGATGAATTCTGGTGGATCTAGTCGACTCTATCTTACCTGTCCTCAAAGGGATGGTCTAGAGTTTCTGCCATTTCGCGCAATGGCAGAAGGTCCATAGGGTAACTGCTCTGTACATTCACGCCTGGAAGCCTCCCTTCTTCTCCCTCCCTCACTTCCCAGAACCAAGGTTCTTTCCTCCATTGCACATAGTCGTCGTCAAGCGCGAATTTGTGCAACCCAAACTCGTTGACCGGAGCTCGTGCAGGTCTGGCAACCCCGGGGATTTGCATTGCCCATGGCTTCCCCGCTATCATCCCTCCCTCCCCCGCTCTTGAGCTGCCTGCTCCTCCACTCAACTTTGCTCTGGGAGGCAGCTTCCCTCCATCGGCGTTTGGGTCCGCCTTGTACCATTCTAGCAGCTCTGCTTGTCCAGGTGATCGTCCCCCAGAGGGTCTGGCCGACTGTTGAGCAGAGCCCCAGCTCGAAGTCGCTATATGAAGAGCCATCAACACGAGCATGAAGAGCATGATCACTGGCCCGGCTACTAGTGCCGCAGGGCCCTTCGAGCTTCTTCGAACTCCTCCGCCGCCCTCCTGCAACCGTCGCATCCCTCCCACCATGTTCGACGCGGCTCTTCGTTGACTTATATAATCGTCTCCCGGTCAGTCCCGGAAGTTCCGGCGGGGGGACTTGATCAGTGATCTCAGTGACTGCGGCAGTGACGGTGGTACCCCCGGGCCCGCCTGCGGCCCGGGCCCGGTGACCGTGGCCCGCCCGGGCCCCCTCGGCGGTCTCCGCTGCCAGTCATTTGAACCAATTCGGCGACGACAGGTGAGTGGCCGCGGCGCCCTTGCGCCGCCCGGCTAAACTTCAGAAACTGAGTCGCCGGGCGGGGGATCATCCGATGCTGGACTCCCACGGTCGGGCCAGCGGCAGTCGGATGGTCGGGAGTCCGATGTTCGAGTTTAGTCACTGAGTACAGTCCGATCATCAAAACGTCCTGAGGGGGACCCGGAGCCTTCTAATCAGTCTGAGGGGTGGTATCAAATTTGTGGCGATCAGGGGGTGGGGTTGTATCAAACGGGTAAGGAATGTAGTAAAATTGGGAGGAAATAGTCGGGGTGGGTGGGTGGCATAATAATAAGGGGTAGCTTTCCAAAGAGTCACGGATCTGGGAGGGCGGAGTCAAGAGGTATGATTAAATAACTTAGTGTAGCAATAATAAAATCTTTGTGCTATATGGGTATCCATGCAGCTCAAGTTAAAGTGTGTTCTGTGCATGGGAGGGTAGTTTCAAGCAGATCTGGGAGCAAACGAGAGCTATGATACATAGTGGGGCTTCTAAACTTATGATGTTACTTATGAAATAGCTCAGGTAGTGTAGTAGGAGCTGATGTCCCTTGCACCCGTTCAGTAAAGAGGGTCGTCATAGTCGGATACAAACAGGGGCTCCAGGAAGGGATATCCATCGCGGGTAGGGGTACAGAAGTCCATGGAAAGTACCGGTCATTTCAAGAAGATTTGACTATGAAGAAGGGGGTGACTGTGAAACGTGGGAGCGAAACATGGGTAGGGGTGAAGAGGGGGTGGAGGGCTGTGCGGTCTCCAGAAGTGGGGGAAGGTCCGTGAAAGGTCGGAAGGACACGGGATATGCGAATTTCGGGGGTGAAAAGTTGAGGGGGTAGGGTTATTGTAGGTTTAGATCTGACGGATCCCCAACATATGTATGGTGAAACCTTCAAGAAGGTAGGGGTGATGATACAAGTTGAGGGTAGTGGAGAGAGATGGTGGGGTGGTATGTTTTTTTTTTACGAGTAGGGGTTCCATCTCCAGAAAAAAAACTTTAATGGCAAGCATGATTGAAATTTACTTACATCATCAATTTGGTACAGTATTCTGTACTAAATTTGTTGAGATTGGTATCAATGTTCTTTCTCAGGTACTCTTTGATCCTTTATCTCATTGTATCTTGGTATTGTTTGATACTTTTACAATAGTACTTTTAAGCACGGAAATAGAACCTAATAATTAAACCCTATTTGGGATGTCAGCAGTTCGCTGGGTCGGGGATCGTTCGGGATGAGGGGTGGTTCGGGGATGAGGGGCCGGGTTCCGAAGTCGGGCCGCGCCAGCCTGCTGGGCTCGGGCCAGGGCCCGGGCGGCCGGTCACCGGGTGTGCCGCCCGGAGTCGGGGCCCTCATGAGGGGCAGCACGTGTCCGGCCGGGTCACTGTACTGACACCGTGACTGTGTAAGGCTTCCGGCGAGGCTTCCGACCGTCGGACCGTCGGACACCCGTCTGTCCGCCGGGTCACGCCGGGTGCCGGACTCTGAAGCCTGCGCGGCAGGCCCACTGTCGATCATCTCCCCGGTGGGCCAGGCCGGGGGCCCGGTGACGTCCGATCCAAATTGAACCACTGACTCACAGGTAAAGGACTCTTCACTGGCATAGACCGTTCGACGATATGACCAACTCAGGCTCAGTCTCATCACTGCCAGTGATGGCTGGCCCGATGTTTCGGCCCGGCCTGCTAGGCCGCACTACTTAGTGACGCCGGGTCCTCAGGGCCTGTCTGCCAGTGCGAACATGCTTTCGAACCATCCGATGATCAGTGGCGATTTTCAACCGATCCGACGTTAGGCTGATGTTTAGTAATGGAAGTAAACTTAGTAGACTGCATCAAACCAGGATCTCCAACCAGATCAATGATTTTCAGCATAAGTGTTCGTAACCCGGTGACCAGGCCAGGCTCGCGCCGGGGCGGACTGACTTGCCGGCCGGACTCCCTGCCGCGTGCGGCGGTCACGAGTCGAGTCCCGGGCCGCCGGGCGGTCACCGTGCAGCGTCACGGCGGCCAGAGTCCGCGGCGCGGCCGGGCGGCGGACTCTCCGACGGTCACGCAGTCAGCGGCAGTGCGGCCGGCGGCTGCCAGCTGAGTGGGCCAGTGGCTGTTGAACTCGAGTCTCGGACTCCATCAGACCTTGCCCGGGGCCGCACGGTACCGCCCGGCCGCCATCATTGTGATCTCCCTGCGGCGGCTAGTGTAACCGTAGAGAATCACAGAGTACTAATTAGCCAGTGTGACTTTAGTATGATCTCCGCAGCGGCCCGTCCTAAGTTCAGCCTGTAAAGGCTTCAAGTACGGTCAGAGCGGTACCTCAGCCTCCGCTAGTGTAGCCGCTTGTATGAGGCCCACAGCTCGTCTTTTCTCTCGAACTCAGCTCTGAACGGGAGCAGCACCTTGGTGCGCATGCCAGGGCCAACGAACCACTTCTCCTCCGCAAGCTCGTCGAGGTTGGTGTACTTCATGCCATGCATGAGGATCATATCCTCCTCCAAGTTGAAGTCGGTGTAGAGAGGAGGGAGGCGCACGGAGTAGGCGTAGGGGTCAAAGCAGAGGCCAGCATCGAGCTTGTCTGGCTGCGGCCGCATCCATGCTGAGTTCTGAGCATTGAGAGGTCCCATCTCTGTAACGTCCATCCAGGAATGCCGACAGGTGGAGGGGATCACTTGCTGCTGCTCGACATGCCGACGGAAAAGTTCCTCGGATGGCTTGAAGAAGAGGAGTGCGCCATTGAGACATCGAGCAGCCCCCACCCACGCCTTGATGCCGTTGGCTTGGCAGCCCGTGAAGTGCTGGAGCTTGAGGAAGAGAGGAGCAGGATCCTTGTAGAAGACTGAGTCAGCATCTACGAAGAGGATCTTGCTGTACTGCGTCATCTTGAGGGCCCAGAACTTCATGAACTGATCCTTGTAGACCGGATCAATGGTGTCTACACCCCACCTGGGGATGATGGTAGGGACCTTGTTGACGATGAAGCCATGGCGCTCAAAGAAGCCGGAGAACCGATCGAAGGAAGGGTCGCTCTTGGCCAGCAGTACCAGATCGATGTTCTTTCTCTGCTTCTTCCACTCTGACCTGTACTTGTTGATGCTGTCAGCAAGCAAGCAGGCCAGCACGGCGTATTTCGTCCTCTGCGTTTCCAGGACAGCGAGCAGAGTAACGATGGCAAACCGCTCCGACGCCAGGGGAGGGAGAGCGCGGGGCTCTGCTGCTGCCTGTAGCGGCTGCAACGAATGATTCCCAACCGTCACTGCTGGTGACGCAGGAGAATCGCTGCTGCGATTCACCTCTTGCAGGACCCTCTTCAGCAGCGGGGGGTTGCTGACAGTTGGGGAGAGAGCTACCTGCCCTGCCAGGGCATCGCTGCTGGAGTTGGCAACTCCCTGGCTATCTCTCAGGTGGGCCTGCCTTACGGGCAGGAAAGCTCCAGCTGCCACCACCACAGTCACACGATGAGGAGCAAGGGATGCATGCACTACCTGTAGGAGCCCTCACAGAGTCGATCCTCTCCTGCTGGAGCCGCGTCCTTGCAGCCGTCAGTCCCGACCTCATCGTCTGCTCCTCCCGCGACAGCAAGGAAGGTTGAGGTTCCTCTGGGAATTTCTGCCATAGGGGACGTAGCTCCGGCAGGGAAAGCCATTGGGTGGAGGATAGGATGAAGAGAAAGAGGAACAGCAAGGGAAGGCGAGAAGTAACTGCCCATTGAGGAGACATGGTGTCACATCAACTCCGAGGCATTAGAGGTTCAACGTTCACAATGTTCGAACTACGGAGGAATAGATGATCATCCTGCTAAGATTTATCGTTAGATTCTTTACCTTCATCACCATATTCTGCTTTCTCCCAATCTTCCTTCATTTCCATCCCAGCCTCCCTTCCAACTCCCTGACGTTTCCTTGTTCCTGCATCTCCCTCTTCCTCTTCCTCCCTCTGCCTCCCTTTCTCTCTCCCTCTCCCTCTCCCTCTCCCTCTCCCTCTCCCTCTCCCTCTCTTCCCCCCCCCCTCCCTCCCTCCCCTACTCCTCCACCACACGTCAGTCGTCGCCATGGCAGGTGAGTCTAGTCGCGGCCTAGTCTCGAAATTCCCGGGCCACTGCCAGGCCGGGATAAAGTGAGTCCGCCTCAGATATCCACGGTTCGTTTACTCAAAGTTAAGTTAAAAATTAGTACGAGGGCAATCCTCCTGATCACTGTTACGGTCACGGTGGCCGTCCGGGCCGTCAACTTCGCCGGGCCCCCTAAGAGGTACAGCCGGCGGCCCCTCGGTACTGCAATTATTAGTCAACAACGTATTCAGGGGAATTGTTCGGTGTTTTTTTGAGTCTACCGTTTGACGATGGACCCGGTACTTGAAAAGCATTGACTGATTGTTTAACAGTACCAAACATTAGTCAAATAACGCTATCTTCCTACCAGTTGCATCGGGCTAAGATACGCGGCTGATGGCAAAATGAAGGGGAGCGATGCAGTGAGTGAGAAGCGAGCAGAGCTGAGAGTGAGAAGAAACAAGTGTGAGCAATCATGTCGAGTTGCAGTGGTGATGAGGCTATTGGAAGATTGAATTCGGAGGATAGGAGGAGGAGGAGGAGGAGGAGGAGGACGAGGAAGAGGAGGGTGGGTGGGTGGATGGGGGCAGGGGACAGGAGAGGTGACTGAGGAGGAGGAGTCATGTGGCGGTAGTGGCTCAGTAGAGGAAGATTGAATTTAGAGTTGAGGTGCTGCTATCACCGCAAAGAGACTTGTCGGAGGCATGTGCAGAGGAGAGCGCTAGGAAAAGGAAGAAACCAATGATCAGCAGAAGAGTTGCAAGGTTGTGAATCAAGGAGGATGAGAGGATTAGATGAGAGTCATAGTAGATGGAGTACGCGCACGTATAGTTGATCACGGAGAGATGATCAGAATTGTTTGTTTCACTGGTGAATGAATAAGAGGAAGTGAAAGAAAAGCTGCTCTGCATCTCTGCTTCCCAGCAGCGGGTGAGTGTTGACATCAAGTGGCAGGTCGACATGCGCAGCTCACGTCGTCAGCTCTGGGTCAAGTCAGAGCCCGATGCGCAGCTGCTGGCGACCCATTGAGCTCCTGAGAGCGCGAGGAGCGCAAGGATGAAGCTGCTCTCCTTCGAAGCCCCCCAGCAGCAGTTCAGCTCTCGGCGGGGCCTCCAAGGTCTCCGACTCATGGCTGGGGGAGGGACTGACGGGCATGGCAGTCGGAGAGGAAGTCTCGAGATGTTGCGCACGATGTTACCTGTCTGTGCTCGGGACCCCTCGCCTCTGCGTCGACATCTTGTGAGCAGTGCCAGGAGCCCAGGGCGTCTGCCTGACTTGTTGGCGCAGCTCGCTGCTGGCTGTTCTCTTCTGCACATTCACCGTCCCGTACGAGATGGCCTACAATCCAGACAAAGACCCAGTCATGTGCGTACACGACAAGTGGATGGCGACTGTTGCTGATGCATAGCGAACAAGAATCGGGATGGAGATGACAGTCGAGATCTTCTTTATCATCGAGATATTCCTCAACTTCATGACCACATTCGTGCACGTGCGTCCGCATAACCATGTGCAGGATGAGGGGGGTGACCTGAGTCGCAGGAGGGAGATGAAATCTTTGATAAGGGGGCGATAGCGTTGAACTACATCAGGGGATGGTTCATAGTTGACGGTACTGCAGAGGAAGGGAGCTGCTGCTGTCGCTGAAGTCTTGCAGTCGTGTCCTCCATCCCCACGGAAACTATCTCGCAGATAACGATCATGGTCGACCTACCTCGTGTTGTTGTGGACAAGTGACAAGCTCGTCCCCGCAGACGATGAGCTCGAGCACGCAGTCCTCGGGATCGTTGTCGGCTCTCTATCAACTCAAAGTCATCAGAATCATCAGGCTCGCCAAGCTGTGAGAACCTCTCTGACTGCTCCGGCAGCTACTGACCTTGTCTCCTCCTCGTGAACCCCTGCAGGCTCCGCCTGGCAAAGTTAGGGAAGATCATTGACAAGCTCGAGCTGGCTTACCCGGCCTCCACTCCTCTCTTCGGTCTCGGACGCCTGCTCTTCATCCTCGCTGTGCGTTGAGCCTCCGCCCCGAGCTAGAGGGTAACAGGAGGGAACAGGTGGTGGCGCATATCAACGCCTGTCTCTTCTACTGGATCGGGAGCTTGAACCCAGGCAACAGCTGGGTGTCCAAGTACATCTTCGGTTGCTGCGACACATCCATCACCCTGCTCACCGCTGAGGGGTAGGAAGAGACAACTTGCCTTGTGTCAGGGATGAAGTCGTATGTCTGTGATGTATGGAAGTAGATGAAGTAACTTGCGTCTGTGATGTAGGAGGTTGCCTGATTGAATGTGATGTTGCATCTTGTTTCATGTTCGTCTAGCATCACTGGTTGACTGACGACACCTTCTTCCTTCAGGTATGGTGAGTCTGGGACTGAATGCTACCATCCGAGTGCATTGCCCTCCGTCGAGGTCTTGTACGTCCAATCGATCTACTGGTCGTTCGTTACGCTGTCAACGGTAACAAGTCTCAAGAAGAAAGGAGGAGACTGAACGATCGAACCGCAGGTTGGTTATGGTGATATCACTCCCTGCAATGAGATGGAGATGATGTACACGTCGGCTGCTATGGTGAGAGAAGGTCAACAGACAAGTCAAGTGACTGTGCGAGAACAAACAGGTTCTCGGTAGCGCGCTGTTTGCCTACATCGTAGGAAGCATCTCGACAGTTGCGATGAGCGCCAACAATCAGGACCTCAAGGTGACTTGAAGAGGATGAGAGGCAGCGGATGAGGTGCTTGCAGATGAAAGAAAGGGTGCAAGTCATGCAGGAGTACTTGACAGAGAGAAAATTCCCTGCCGACATCTCAGACAGGGTGAGGAAGCATTGCATGAACAAGTGGAAGCGGACGGTGAGTTGTCGCTGCTCCTCTTGACTCGTCAAGTTGACTTGCTTCAAGATCTTTGACGAGCAATTCTTGCTAAACGAGATCCCCTCCAAGCTTCGGTTCAGCTTGCTGCAGTATGTTCACAGTGACCTGATAGAGAACGTAAACCTGCTGAAAGCAAGTGAGAGTCGAGCTTGCTATGTTGCTGACCCGCCTCTCATGTCCTGCCTTGCTGCAGTCCACGTGGAGTGCCCCGGGGTGCTGATGAGTCTGCTGCCGCGCATAAAGGTCACCACCTTCCAACCCAACGAAGTCATCTTGGAGTACAACGACACCTCCTACAACTTCTACATCGTACGAGTCAATTAGCTTCTGCTTGTTGCTCATGCCCACTGCAGATCAAGATGGGAGAAGTGAGCATCCTGTACAAAGAAGCCGCTGAAGATTCCTGCTCGCTGGGCATGTGGGACAGTTTCAACGAGGAGGAGTTCCTGAGCCAACTGAAGTCAGACTTCATGGTAACCCCCCCGCCCCCGCACGCTCCTGGCGACCTGACGAGCTGCTGTCACAGGCCACAGCCACTACCTTCACAGAGCTCCTGATCCTCCGGCAGATCGACCTGCAAGAGGTGAGAACAGATGAAAGAGTCTGTCGCTCAAGAGCAAGCAGGTACATGAAGCGCATCCCTACTTCGAGAGCTTCATCTCCAGCCACCTCGAAAAAGAGGCTGACAAGCATTCCAACGCTCGTCACAGCGATTGCTCCCTCAACGACAAGGACGCGACTGTGACGCAGCCTGAGCCCACGGTCGACCTCGAGCTCCATGAGAAGGAGGTACATGGACTAGTGAAGGGAGGGAGGAGCTAGAGGGAGGAGCTGACGTCTGTGCTAGGACTCGCAGCATTTCTCGCAGCTCTTCACCTGCATGAAGGCGCTGCATCACGACGTTGACGAGCTGTGCAACAGGTCCAGCCTGGTGCCTTCGGTACGGCGAGTCTCGTCAGTAGAGATCCACCAGAAGGAAGAGAAGGAGCGCAAGATGAGGTATGCTCGGGGCAGCCGTGCGAGTACTCGAAACATTCTCAGTGTCGTCTCGCCAATCACCGAACCTCTCGTTTGAATGAATGAATGAATCATCACTTATCAAATTTAATCAACGACCATTCAAAATATGGGTGCAAAAAAATCAGTTGCGTGCTTTCGTGAGCCGAAGCTGTAACTTCTGAAAACTCGTTCTTGCCTCTTCAAAATATTTGCAGACAGAAAAGCATCTGCACTGATAAATAATGCCACAGGGCTGATTCAGAAATATTGGTCGGGAAAATGTGCACCATAGGCGACCTGAGCTTCCTCAATCGAAACTCTCACCCATAACTTTCCAGAAATTAAAAAAGTGTCATAGCAAGTGAAATATGAATTAATATTGCTGCAAAACCAAGAGGAAAATTATTAAACTAACAATAAAACGCAAATCACTCCATGCTGAATTCACATCTGCAACCATCGCCGTGAGATGCTGCACTGCTCTGTCCTGCGCTGCACATGAACAACAAGACGCATCTTTTTCCAACCCAAAATAGAGCATTGCAGTGTAGACTTGCATAGAGATGAAGCAATATTATGGTGTCCCTTCACCATTCCATTGGAATTGAACCCTGCTCAGGACTGCAAAAAACCAATGGGCGGTATTTCTCGTGTTTGTGCATCAGTCTGGAGGATCGAAAGTGCTCGATCAGAGCCTGCTTACCCTGTATCCGTGCATATGTGATCTCACAGACTTTCTCGCTGCGAAACCTTTCCCACCTTTTCCCAGCAAACTCCTTCACCAATGACAAAATACTGATCGGAGACTTGAAATTCAAAAAGGCATAGCCAAGGTTGCACTTGTTGCGAAAATCTATCGGAAGGTAGAAAAAATCGTATGTTCCAGCATGATTGACATCGATCAATTGAAGGAAGGCTCGTTGTGTATACTTGTTTGGAATGTTCCGGATCATCACGGTTGTTCGCGGATCAAGCCCACGAGAAAGAACAGTTGGATCAATCGCATACAGATCGCTTTCTCCTGGTCCTCCTCTCAAGAGTTCAAGCACAGAGCTTCGTCCCGCAGCGAGCGACGGCATTGGAGATGGTTTGTCTGCCAGAGGTCCTCCACTAGCTGCTTGGTTTCCGAATGGATCAAATTCCACACCCTTAAAATTTGAAGGCGATAATTCAGAATCAGGCAACAGATTATGAATCCCTCCAAGGGCGTCTTCTTGAATCGGGGGATTTATCAAACCCGGGACGGGCATAGGGATGGTTTGTGGTATAGGTTGGGGCTGCCCATTCATCAGAGAATTCCATGCTCTAGGCCTTTGAAGCTGTTCTTCAATCTTGCCACGAGGCATCATGAGAACAGTGCCATCATTCCCAAGGGTATTAAACAAACCTTGAACTTCAGAAACATCGTCCTCTTCCTCTGTTCCTATTCCAGCACTTGCCACAGCCCTCGCAGTTGCAGCGACTTCCTCCTCCTTGTCCAGTACTTTCTGTGATATCTGAGGGGAGTTAGGGTCTTGCCACGAATTGGAAGAGTCCGGGAGCGGAACAAACATAGGCTGAGGAATCTCTCGAGGCCTGATATCATTCACCATCATGGGATCATGTCCCTTGGAATGTTCCCACATCAAAGCAGCATCGTACACGAAATTACATGGAATGCACTCAGGTCTTAATGATTCGTAATTTCCATCATCAGTCACAACTATAGGGCGGTATTTCTCGTGTTTGTGCATCAGTCTGGAGGACCGAAAGTGCTCGATCAGAGCCTGCTTACCCTGTATCCGTGCATATGTGATCTCACAGACTTTCTCGCTGCGAAACCTTTCCCACCTTTTCCCAGCAAACTCCTTCACCAATGACAAAATACTGATCGGAGACTTGAAATTCAAAAAGGCATAGCCAAGGTTGCACTTGTTGCGAAAATCTATCGGAAGGTAGAAAAAATCGTATGTTCCAGCATGATTGACATCGATCAATTGAAGCAATGCTTGTTGTGTATACTTGTTTGGAATGTTCCGGATCATCACGGTTGTTCTTGTATCAAATTCAAGACTCCTGCTGAGGGAATCAATGTCGGTCACCAGCAATTCTTCTTGCCGTTTCATCATTTTGAATTCACCTGCTGATTTCAAGATCATCTGTCTCCTCATCGGGATTTTTCTTTCTCCTATTCTTTGTCCACATCATCTCCGGCACCGTCTTGTCCACTGGGGGGAATGTATAGATCCTCACTGACTAAATCGATTCGACCAAGGGAACCAGCAAGCTAATATTTCACAAGTTTGTTGGGTATATCTGTCCTTATCGACGCCATCTCCATCTGAAAAATGGCTCACCCCAGAAGAGAGCTACAATGTCCTCCTTTGCTGTCAGGGCAAACAAGTATCAGATTACAATCAGGTCTAAACTTGATTGGCTTACCCGGCATGTGAGCTGCTGTACAAAATCTAACAGCAAATACGCCTATTGAGAACTTATCAGCCAGACGCTCTGATGTCGTACAACATGTAAAAGGAAAGAAATTCTTACAACATTATGAAATCGCTTCAAATGCTCCCAGATCACAGGCAAAGAACGGACTGACGCATACCGAACAAACACCACAAGAGTCCACATGGTCTTAAGATGAAATACGACCTCACGTACTGAACAACAATATAGACAAGTTTATCATCTCAAAAGTGCAGCATGGCAGCGATACATTCGCGATAGAATCATGGCAACACAGAAGGATAGTTGCAGGGTACTCCGACCCTTCCTGCCTGGAGTGGAGCATCAAGAAAGCAGCAGAACAAGTCCTAGCGAGACATCTAAACGAGGTTGCAACAAGAACATGCACTGAGAACGTGGCGGGGAGGATGACATGAACTTCTTGTGCGCGCCTACCCCGCATCGACTGACCACGACGCCATGGCGCCCGCGGAAACCTTCGCTATCTGTACCATCGGATACGTGGGTGGGGTAGAATTTCGGGGGTGATCTATGGATCTAGGAGGGGTGGTTTTGAATGTGTTGAGAAGAATATCTGTATAGGGTGGGTACTTTTCTTGAATAAAGTGGGGGTGGTTATTATTCTTTCAGCCGTCATGGCAAGTGGTGAATAAAGACTTGTGGGTACTCCAGTTGGGGTTAGGGGTGGGGGGAAGAAAAAAAACAAGAAGGGAGACAAGGGGGGTGGTAACATGGGTAACAAAATTCTGGGGATGGACACTCAAATTAGTTTACAAAACTGAAATATGTGTATCAATATTGAAATTTGACATAAATATTTGACAAAGAGGTGCTTTGGAGGCGAGATCGTTTCATAGGCCCTGTGCAGGGTTTGTGAAATTTGAGTTGGCATGAAAATTTTCCTTCTTGGTTTCATGTGGCAGATAATACAGTAAAATTTGTGACAGTATCATGATGAGTAAAGTATTATTATGAGATTATGGGCATATCATCAATATTGTTCCCGCCAACTAGAAATACGTTCATTGCGGCTGCAGGCATAGCTCTTTATAGCTTCTAGTACCCAGGTCATAGTATCATTTAAGGGTGCGTCATAGTGCTGCCTATATGGAGGGGGTCCTATCTTTTCACAAGGAAGGTGCTTGTTCTGAATGGCGTACATCATTGTTCCAAATTTCGAAGTAATCCTAAAAGGCTTTGATCAAATTTGATTTTCACCATTACAATTTAATGATACAATATATATATTCCGCCAATCACCATTAGAATACATATTGGCGGGGGAGGGAGCAGGAACGGAAGAACGAAAGGGGTAGTTTGCATTTTCATATTGTAAGGGGTGGTGTTCTACCCCTAGTGACCTTTTTTTGATACCACAAAAACACATCGTCAACAAGTAAACCTGTACCTACCCCCCTTTCCATGGGAAATTCTCCCTTCAAAGTAGATCGGTTGAGAAGGACTACCCGTACTTAAAACTCACTGACCCCACCCATGTTCCTGAGTTCAAACCCCTACCCCGAGCACCAAATAACATCTATATACACCCCACCCCCCCGTGACATACCACTGGGGCTCGTGACCTCACCTCCAGCCTGACCCCTCCCCCACCTTTTTTCTTATATTTTTTCTGTTATATATATCTTCGCACGTTATATATAATCTTGTTGGTAGTTCACGACCTTTTTAGACCGTGCACGGTGGCAACGGCCGGGCCCGGGGCGTGCCATTACCGTGACCGTGACACCGTGGCACGGCCCGGGACGGTGACCGGATGTCGTAGTGCCATGACTTTTAACTTTGCCCGGCGCCGGCGGCGCGGCGCGGCCGGCCGGCCCGGGAGACACCGGACGGTGACCGTACCGTACCGACGGTATACCGTAGTACGGTCGGTCAGTGCCGCGGCCCGGCCCGGGAACGCCGGGTTCCGAACGGTTCGGCCTGAGTGACCTTTTTAGACCGTACCGTACCGAGGCCTCACTGAACCGTTCTGGCAGGCTTCAACCTGATCAGACTACGGCGACCGTGAGCACTGGCCCCCCCGGCGGCCCGAACTTCAAGGCCGGGCGTGCGTACCGTACGCCGGGTACTACGGTACGGTAGCCGCGTCACGCCGGGCTCGGAACCGTACGGTAGTAAGGTGACTCAGTG